>NC_056736.1:436975471-437212971 GCF_019279795.1 Protopterus annectens | reverse complement strand
GAATAATCCACGATGCCTGTAGTGTCTAAGTTAATACTCACTCTTTCATGTTCAGACAATTTGCCAGTTATTTAAATGTCACAGTTCTGCCTTCCTCCCGTTTTAGGAGGCATTAGAAGTGAAAAAGAGTGTGGGACCTGCCATATACGTATATAACAGAGCTCTTAAACCTACTTGACTCTATGGCTCTCTTTTGGGCATCTTTTGTAATTCATTTGTGCGGGTCACTAAAGACCACACAGTTTGGTTTTATTTGGTTAAGTTTTCATATATCCTGTACACAGTGAATTTCTGTATCATAGGTATGCCAAGGGTGTTTTGGAGGTAAAAAGAGTGTCGGATAGAGTGATGTTTATGAAGCTGGAAATTGATGGTGTAATGATGAATGTTGTTAGTACATATGCTCCGCAAGTTGGGTGTGCAGTGGATGACAAAGAAAAATTTTGTAGTGAGTTGGATGAAGTGGAGATGACTGTACCCAGGGGTGAGAGAGTGGTGAGCGGAGCAGATTTCAATGGGCATGGTGGTGAAGGGAACAGAGGGGATGAGGAAGTGATGGGTAGGTATAGTGTTAAGGAAAGGCATGCAGAAGGTCAGATGGTAGTGGATTTTGCAAAAAGGATGGGCATGGCTGTGGTGAATACGTATTTTAACAAGAGGGAGGAGCATAGGGTGACATACAAGAGTGGAGGGAGATGCACACGGGTGGATTATATCCTATGCACGATGGCCAGTTTGAAGGAGATTGGAGACTGTAAAGTGGTGACTGGGGAAAGTGTAGTTAGCCAGCATAGAATGATGTTCAATAGAATAACATTGGTGATCAAGAAGAGGAGGAGCAGTGTGAGGGCAGCACCAAGGATTAAATGGTGGAAATTGAAAAAGGGTGATTGTGCCATGGAGTTCAGGGAAGAGTTAAGACAGGCACGTGCCATGGAGTTCAGGGAAGAGTTAAGACAGGCACTGGGTGGAAGTGAAGTGTTAACTGAATAGCTGGGTAACTACAGCAGAGCTAGTAAGGGAGACTGCTAGAAAGGTGCTTAGTGTGACATCTGTACAGAGGAAGGAGGACAAGGAGACCTGGTGGTGGAATGAGGAAGTACAGGAGAGTATACGGAGAAAGAGTTTGGCGAAGAAGTGGGATTGTCAGAGTGATGAAGAAAGTAGACAGGAGTATAAGGAGATGAGATGAGGTGCATGGTAAAGAGAGTGGTGGCAAAGGCTAAGGATAAGGCATATAGAGAGTTGTATGAAAGGCTGGACACTAAGGAGGGAGAAAAGGAACTGTAACGATTGGTTAGACAGAGGGACCGAGCTAGGAAAGATGTGCAGCAGGTAAGGGTGATAAAGGATAATGAGGGAAACTCACTAATGAGGAGAATGTGTTGAGTAGATGGAAAGAGTACTTTGTGGAGCTGATGAATGAAGAGAATGAAAGATAGTGAAGGCTGGGTGATGTGGGAATAGTGAATCAGGAAGTGCAATGGATTAGCAAGGCGGAAGTAAGGATAGCTATGAAGAGGATGAAGAATGGAAAGGCTGTTGGTCCAGATGACATACCTGTGGGAGCTTGAAGGTGTTTTGGAGAAATGGCAGTGGAATTTTTAACCAGATTGTTTAATGAAATCTTGGAAAGTGAGAGAATGCCTGAGAAGTGGAGAAAGTGTTTTGGTACTGATTTTTAAGAATAAGGGTGATGTGCAGAGCTGTAGTAACTACAGAGGGATAAAACTGATGAGTCATAGCATGACATTATGGGAAAGAGTAGTGGAAGCTTGCTTAAGAAGGGAGGTGATGATTAGTGATCAGCAGTATGGTTTTGTGCCAGGAAAGAGCACTACAGATGCGATGTTTGCTCTGAGAGTGTTGATGGAGAAGTACAGAGAAGGTCAGAAGGAGTTGCATTGTGTCTTTGTGGACTTGCAGAAAGCATATGACAGGGTGCCTAGAGAGGAGTTGTGGTATTTTATGAGGAAGTCAGGAGTTCCAGAGAAGTATGTAAGAGTGGTACAGGATATGTACAAGGGTAGTGTGACAGCGGTGAGATCTGCAGTGGGAGTGACGGATGCGTTTAAGGTGGAGGTGGGATTATATCAAGGATCAGCTTTGAGCCCTTTCTTATTTGCACTGGTGATGGAACAGGTTGACAGACTAGATCAGATAGGAGTCTCCGTGGACTATGATGTTTGCAGATGACATTGTCATATGTAGTGAGAGAGGGAACAGGTTGAGGAGACCCTGGAGAGGTGGAGATATGCTCTAGAGAGGAGAAGAATGAAGGTCAGCTGGACTAAGACAAGAATATATGTGTGTGAATGAAAGGGAGGATAGAGGAATGGTGAGGATGCAGTGAGTAGAGTTGGCGAAGGTGTACAAGTTTAAATACTTGGGATCAGCAGTTCAGAGTAATGGCGAGTGTGGAAGAGAGGTGAAGAAGAGAGTACAGGCAGGGTGGAGTTGGTGGAGAACAATGTCAGGAGTGATTTGTGACAGATGAGTACCAGTAAGAGTGAAAGGGAAGGTCTACAAAAGGGTAGTGAGACCAGCTATGTTATATGGGTTGGAGACAGTGGCATTGACAAAAAGGCAGGAGTCAGAGCTGGATGTGGCAGAGTTAAAGATGTTAAATTTTGCACTGGGTGTGACGAGGTTAGGCAGGATTAGGAATGGGTATATTAGAGGGTCAGCCCAGTTTGGACAGTTTGGAGACAAAGCCAGAGAGGCGAGATTGCGTTGGTTTGGACATGTGCTGAGGAGGGATACTGGATATATTGGGAAAAGGGTGCTAAGGATGAAGCTGCCAGGTAAGAGGAAAAGAGGAAGGCCTTAGATAAGGTTTATGGATGTGGTCAGAGAGGACATGCAGGTGGTTGGTGTGACAGAGCAAGATGCAGAGGACAGGAAGAAATGGAAACGGGTGATCCGCTGTGGCGATCCCTAACCGGGAAAAGCCGAAAGGAGGAGGAGGTTTTGGAATTTGTAGTAGATATTTTACAAAAGCACTGCTGGCTATTTTGATTGTCTTCTGCAAAACGGCTGTTAGTTGTTTAAGGTGGATAACTGTTTTTTTTTTTTTTTTTGTGAGTTTGGCCTATTATTGAAGTACTTTTGGACCTGGGAATATTCTGTTATGGATAAACCTGCGGTTTGGAGATTATGTGGTAGGATGTTATTGTTAATGCAGTTGAATGTTTATTTTTTTCTGAAGTTATTTCTCCATTTAGTTGTCCATGGGTGGTGGATTACACTATTACAAATCCGAATACAGTACAGGTGTTAAATCCATAATGATTTGAGATATGATTTAGGAGCTCCCATTTTTTTTTTTTAATATTCTAGTAGATTATGTATACAACGTTGAGTATCATATTAAGTTTGTACAGTAGGACAATCACCTATAGCTGTTTTAGAAGCTGTAGCTTTAAGTATAGGCTTCCTTGTATGGCTGTAGAATGATTTATGATTAACTGAATGAATTGGAGATTTTGATATTACTGAGTTGTCTTCCTGTGAGGAAAAAGAGTATTGGTATTTGTTCCTGCTGATCCAGAGATTGAGACATCTGTGCAGCAGTGTTTGACTATATTTTAAGAAGGTTTTCAAAAGGATAAAATGGTGGCCATTAGTGGTGGTTGTAAAATATTATAATGTGTTGCATGTTGACTGTTGAGGGAGAATTTGTGTTTGGTACCTCAAAGCTTATTTAATGCAGTGTGATTTCTAAATTATTTTACCGAGTTGTTGTCTTTTAATGTTTGTGTCATGATGTAGTGTTATTTATTTTAAGGGTTGATTGCTGTTTATTCATTCCTGTTAGTTTTTTAATCCCTTCCCAGAAATGTTTAAGATCATAACTTCTCACCCCTTAGCACAAGAGATCTGAGTAGAGCTAAAAATAAGGGGATAAAGGCCCCCAATCAGAATTTTAAATGTCGGTCTCACAAATTTAGGAAGGTGAGTTAAATAACAGGTTTTTCATTACCATGCATTTTCTGAAGGATATGAAGTCTGAAACACTGCAGTCTGCCCCAGGTGGGGATTACAGTGTCTGGCATACAGAGGAAGACAAAGAGCTGTAAAATACCAGGATGGGCAGACAGAAACAAGAGCAATGTGGAAGAAAGATACTCTGACAGTTCCAGTAGTAGGAGGAATGGGTCATAGAAAAAAAGAATGTACAGTCATATTTAGATAACTTACCGATACATGTAACTGCATACAAATTGCAGAAGGAGTCATTACGGGGCACATTGTGGGTGTTGTAAAGTGACTTCTGGCTAACATCAAAGATTGAAACAATACTCATTTAATGAACTTTAATCATACTTTGACTTAAGAACGGGGCCCATTCCAGTCTTGGTATTAGAAACCCAAAAGATTTGGAGACATTAAAAACTGGGGATTAACCCATGCGTCACTTGGTGGGCTGCCATCTGGCTCATAAACTGAACACATACAGTCAGAATTGGGGATGTCAACACTGCTAGCAAACCTGTTACCAGTGGTGTTCCACAAGGATATGTGCTAGGCCCCCTACTGTTTGCTATATAATTTTCAGAAGTCCAGGCGAAAATAGATGACCTATGGCTTACCAAGTTTGCTGATGACTGCAAGTTGGGTGCATCATCGAATCCCCCAATTCTGTTAACATACTACAAAATGGGCTTACACAGACAAGTAATTGGTGTCAAAGCCACAGACTTAAACTAAATGCAATAAAGTGCATTATCATCCCCTTCTGCAAAGGAGAAACCCCTACTGTTTACAGCATTAATACTATCCCCTTAAGTTCAAACCCGGTGGTGAGTGATTTAGGAACGCAAGTTGATAGCAGCCTTAATTTTTATCATCAGGTGTCCACAGTAGTAAGGAAGGCCTTTTAATTTGCACACCTTATAAGCAAGGTTATAGCATCCACAAGATGGGTTGCCAACTGGCTCCCTGACAGAACCCACACTGTAAAAGTTGCAGACTCCAAATGTGATCTCAAAGTAGTGACAAGTGGAGTACCACAGGGTTCCATCCTGGGACCTCTCCTGTTTGGTATCAGCTTCTCTGAAGTACAGGCTAACACAGAAGGCCTCTGGCTAACGAAGTTTGCAGATGACTGCAAACTAGGAGCCATAGTCAAGTCCTCAAATGATGTGGACATCCTACAGAAGGGCCTCACTGAGACAGATGCCTGGTGTCAGAGCCATGGCCTTAAGCTCAATGCCAAAAAATGCAGTGTCATCCCCTTTAAACTATGTACCCATGAACTACCACATAGGTAGCAGTCTACTTAACACCGAATGCGTGATGAGACCTTGGGACCCAGGTGGACATTAGTCTCTCCTTTGATAATCACATCGCCACAGTAGTCAGGAAGTCCTTCTATGTGGCACACCTTATCATAAAAGGGTTCTCATCCAAGATAAAAAGAGGTCATTGTTCCCCTCTACTCGGCACTCATTGGACCCATTATAGAGTACAACGCCCCTTTTGGAATGTACCTCACAAGACATCTGCAGCAGCTGGAAAGGCCACAGAAGTACCTCACAAAGAGGATTACTGGCCTCAAACAAATGCCCTACACTGACCGCCTCAAAAAACTCCAGCTTTACTCCATAGCATATCGCCTACTCCAAGGTGATCTCTGCCTAACATATAGAGCTATGTCAAACCCAGAGCTGTTGGACATGCTTCACCTAAAGAAATCCCAATCCCTCTGAGCTAAACGCTCTAGGGACCTAAACCTTGTCACCACAATAAACAGGACATGCTGGAGGAAGGGATTCCTGTCCCAGAGACTTCCCGTACTCTGGAACAGGCTACCCATCTATGTCAAGCCAAGTTCTTCATTAGCACTCTTCAAGAAAAATCTTGATGAGTGGATGGGAAATAGGAAATATACCCCGGGGATCACTTCTGTGTCTCTGCTCGACAGGGGCACAGGAAAATAACTTTCTTGGATGGCGTAAACCAGGGAATCTTGTTGGCTAGGCTTACGTAGGCCCTTGGGCCGATAGGTTCATAGGTAGGTACTAGGCTATCCAAAGCTAAGGAGGTTATAACTCCCCTGTACTTGGCTCTCATCAGACCAATAATAGCATACAGTGATCTCTTCTGTGTATACCTTACCATATATCTTTAGCAACTGGAGAGACCTCAGAGATTTTCCACCAAGAAGATTCAGGGCTTACAACACAGACCGATTGAAGGCCCTATCACTTTACTCAGTATCGTATAGACTGCTTAAAGGTGACTTGTGCCTGGCCTACAGAGCAGTCTCAGACCCTGCCTTGATGAAGCTGCTGCACATCCACAAATCCATCAGTCTCTCACAGACTACAAGATCCTAAGGCTCTAACGCCTTCTCTGTTTCTGTACCATATCCTTAAGCTACCGTTCAGGCTGTATTGATTCTTTTCTTTTTAACTCTCTCACTATCTTTCTGCATCACTCATTTTCTGGCTATTATTTTCCTAATGGAAACTAACATTATTTATTTAATTTACTATAGCAGTCAATGTCACACATTGTACTACCTACGTACTATTTTTTGGACACTGTATCATATATGGTGAGAGTGACTATTATTGTCTACAATGTTTTAACTCTAGAATCATCTAGATGTGTAGTTATACATTGCAACATCTTAACATGTTTTTTTCTTTCATCTTATTTTTGTATAGTATTTCTAATGTCATTTGTATTGTATTGTATTGTATTTCACTGTATCTGTATTGTACTGTATGCGGAGATTTTCTCCCTGGGCTTCTGCTGAAAACGGGTTCTGTAGACTCAGTCAGACCACCCCGGTAAACAAATGTCAAATAAATAAATAAAAATCGGATCTGACAGAGAACAAAACAGGTTAGTGTGCATTTCTGTTTTGGGCAATTCTGGACACCTGATTCCTAGAAATGTCTCTCTGTTCTGTGTATCACCACAAAGTATGACTAAAAGTTGGTACCAGTGTGTGATGCTTCCCTCTTTACAGATTGTGAAAGTGTTAGCTTTGCATTGCTTTTTTTAAAAGTACTAAGTGGTATGACTGAACTAAGGTTAATTGTCTTCTTTGTAATTATGTATGGTATATAATATAGATTGTTACTGTTTTTTCTTTCTCTAAGTAGAGAATTCCTTTGAATGTAGTTATAGGTTTGCCTAAGACAGAAAGTAGACTAGCCCATTTATTTTGAGTATTTTAGAGCCTTTTTTGTAATATTAACATGTGACATTACATTTAAACTTGTCCTTGTGACACTGAGTTCAATTTGCTATATCACCTAGCCCAGGTTTAGATTTGCAGGCAAATATCAAATGAGCCCACCCATGTATGCCTAGTCAGTAGAAATTAGAACTTTTCCCCTTGACTCCTATGTGACTGACTGCTTTCTTTAACACTGCATTTTGTCTTCCTAATTTCTACCCCATCTAAATCTGTCCCCTGTCCATATCTCTTCATCCCCACCACCAGCAGTTCAAAAAGCAATTTGTAGACCAGAAGCTTGTGTTGTTTGTGTTAGCAGGTACTCAAAGTATTTCCTCTTTTTTCTTTAAACATCATAGCCTGTACCTAGCCCACCTTCCCTTCACCCCCACCCTTAGTAACCAGTAGATTTTATTGCAGCTGTTTTCTGCACAGCTTTCAACCCCTTATTGTCTCGTAGACCTCTTCTCCACTCTTCTTACACTCTGGCTGTCCATAAATAGTTCCATCACTCTTGCATTCTATGTTACTTTTTTTTACAAAATAGTGTGAAACAAGTGTCTAGAAAAAATGCAGTATGAACACATCCAATTTTTACAGTATGAAAGCTTAGTTTACATTTGAATTTTGCAGTACAAAAGCAATGTCTACATTTTTAATAAAAGTTTTGTCATCATCTTTGTTGTGTGCAGTACATAATATCGTTAGTCATTTTCCCTGAAGCAGTAGCATTTGCAGCATAATTCTCAAGTGTCAAGATTTTTGCATCATATTTTTGGCCTGCTTGTCATAACATTTGTTGTTTTCTGGATTTTTGTGGAAAATCAGTGAGGGCTGAACTCTCCTAATCACATGCATTTGAGTTTCAGATTTCATATCCTTCAAAAAATGTTTCTAAGTTTAGAAGAGCAATATTTAAAATATTTAAAAATTGTCCTTATTTTTGGCTGTTTATCCCCATTATGTGTGGCTTTGTCCAGCTTTTTGATGGCAGGAAGTTCACAGCTATGATTTCCAGGCTTTAAGATGATCTAACAAGTTCTTTCTAAAGGCAAAGAATTCGTTCCATTGCTGAATCTGTTTTCACTTTTTGCTGACGTTAAAGACGTCTGTACAAAGTGATAGATTCCTTCAGTTTGTTCTTATAGTTAATATGTTATTTAGAGGAGAAACAGTACTGCTGCATATAACCTTGGGGGTCAAACTGGTTAGAAGAATTGTTGCTGGAGACTTGACTGGAAGCCATTTTGCTTTTTTGCTGTTGTCAGACCGTGATTCTTATTGTCTTTAGAAAAGCTACATATTTTATTTATTACAATTTGAATTAGTTGAGGATTTTGAGTAGAATTTAATGTAACTGAAGGAAGGCTGTACTCATGTTTGGGTATCGAGACATTTCTAGTTTTTGCATTTCTAGAGTCATAGATGCTTATTGATGTAGTACAAAAGTTAAATATTAACTTTATTATAAATTTAATGGGTTATTTTCTTTGAAGTTGTTTCAAACAAGAGAGGGTTGTACATCTTCTTGATGGTTTCCTAAAAAAAATAAAAATTATTTATAGCATTTTGATGTTTCTGGTTTTATTTATTTAATTTCTTTATTTTTGTTAGAGTAGTATTTGAGCCTGTTTTCATCAATCCACTGATTCAAGGAGTTGACATAATTTTGTAATTTAATTTACAGGGAGTAGAGAGTTTGCCCAGACTTAATTATTAGAATACCATCAGCATGAAGAAAAATTGGCACAATCCCTTCATTGGCAATAAGATAATTTATGAATAAGGAAAAAAAGTAGTGGTACCAAAATTGAACCTTGAGGAGCTTCTGTGCCAGACAGAACCTTGAATGCTGTGTTACTGAGATAGTTAGCAAATCATTTTATTGCTGTCTTATTGTTTTTGTAAGAGAGTCCTTTCATCTAAAGTTGAGTAGATGTTGTCAGTGGATGAGTTCATCGTAGTAAGTGTCTTATTTGCTCTTCCCTGAGGCTACACACACAATCCCAAAGTAGACCATACTTGTTAATGTGTTCCATTATATGACTGTTTTAGTGTGTTTTCAAGTTTCTTTGTAATGGGACAATAAGCTTGACAACAAGACAAGTCCTGAGGATTTGCTGTTGTAAAGGATGAGTTAAAGATTTGCAAATGTAGTTTACAAATGTTTGAAGCAGCTGTATGACAACAGGAGAGACAAATTATGCATGGGTTTATGTTATACTTTTTGTGGGAGATTTTTAAAATACCTTTGCATTGATTTAGATGCAGCTGTTTGAAATTAAGCTTTTTATAGTAGTCAGGTTTAGTTTGATTTTGATATGCTAAACTTTGATGCATGGCTACTGGCAGGTAGGGTCACATTTTCTTTTTAACGATTCTGATCAGTAACTTTTTTTTTTTGGACAAGGTAAATAATTGAAATGAAATGAAAATTGATAATGTGTGGGTAAATGGTTGAAGTCAAGATTAGCAATGCCCATGATTACCTTCTGAAATAACTTTAACTGAAGGGCAATTAGTAGTTGATTATTTAAAAAGATTTACTTCATTTTTAGCTGAAATTTTCCCGTTTATATAAGAAAGGTGTAGTAATCTTGTAAGTTAGTGTTTTTTTTTTTCATTTGGACCATGCTGTATTCTTTAGTGACACATACAAGTACCGTAATCTAGACAGCATCAACTCTTTAAATCTAATATCTTCAACCAGTTAGATGCCTTCTTAGAAGTGAAGTCCACTTAGCTCACGAACAGCATTCAGTTCCCTTTGTTTCTGCCTAATAAAACACTTTAATAATAAAAGTCAACTCAACATGCTGTTTACATCTCACACGATCACTGTGTACACAGACATAGTTAAGAAACGTCTGACCTTAGATAATGTTAATGTGTGCAACCTCCTGAATAAAGGTAAATGTCTAAAAACTCGAGTGTCTATTTAGTGCTGATAATGTAGCAGTCAACAAAACCTGTCAGATTTTTGGCTCAGACAAACATCTTGTGTGCAGTTCTATAAGCCAAGACGTTGCAGGGAAGCAAGAGAAGATGCCTTTCTTCTCTTAGCCGTAAGATTAAAATGCAGACTGATAAACACGCCACTAATAAGATATGATGCTAAAGTTCTTTGTTCTGCACAGTAAGTAGTCCGCTCAAACTAGACAAAAATATCTGCTAATGTATTTCCTGCAGCCTACACTAAAGTTGTGCATGGTGCTTTTGAGTTACATATTTTTGAAACTCAGGGGGGGCACTTTGTTTTCTTGGATAGTTTCAGCATTTACTGATGTAATAAAACATTGGCAGCCTTTAATTCATGTTTCATTTCTGATGTAATAAAACGTAGGCAGCCTTTAATTCATGTTTCATTAACTATTGATTTCAGGGGATTGTTGCTTCCCCCTTCTCAAGAAATTCCAAAGACTAGCAAACTTACATTACTTGAGCCAGTAACTCGGTGATTCCACTTGCATAGAACCCCTTTCTGAGTGACCACTGTAAAGCTGTCAGCAGCTACACAAAGAAACTTAAACTTAACAGGATATCTCATTGATGTAGTTTTGAGTTTCACTCTAAAATGAATGCAAACATGAATGTAATGTAACCAACATTACCATTTTTAAAGGAAAGAGTGCTTTTTTTCTCTTTTGGAAACTCAAGAACTTCCAGAGGAATATAAAACAGCTGAGAGCCGGAGCTCCTACCCCTGCTGTCATTATCACTTGCAAAGATGACACATCAGTTTTGGACACTTTCTACATACAAACTAATATCACTGTAACTGCCGGATTATTTCCAAACACATTCCATATAAATCAAACTGTAGTAGAGGTAGCGTATGTTTTATATTTGGACAGGCTCAGATGGTCTGTAACTAAGATTTATAAAGGCCTGAAAGCCTGTAACACTTTTATTGCATCCTCTCACCTTCCATCCCCTTTGGTCAGATAGTAAATCTGTCACTGTCTCCTAGCACATGTACCTTTGGAAACCTTGAATATATTCTCCATTCACAGATTGCCTACAGTAGTCGCCACATCCATCCCATGTCCCATTATTGTTCTCATTTTCAGTAAATCTGTTGAGAAAGTAGTCTCCTTTCATCTTACCAAATTTCTCACTGCTGTCAGCCTTCCAGATTATTCGCAATATGGTTTTAGAGAAGGACATATTTTACTGTGGTTATTTGCTTTTCCAAAACCCTTTCTTCAGATGTGGAGAAGGGGGGGGGGGGCTCACTGGAGCCATTTGCATAGATCTCAGCCAAATGTTTAACATTGTGTCCTATATCCTGTTTCAAAGTGAATTGGGAACTGATGTGGAAGGCCCTGTTAAGTAAAGAGCCAGTTTATCATCTAGAGAGTGTCGCATTCCGTATTGGAAGTAGTTTGTTTGTGTCATTTAAGTTGTGTGCCACTGTGATCTCTCCTTGGGCCATTATTATGCACCATCTTTGTAAAGAAGGGACTTGCTGCCATCACCTGGAAAAACTTGGAAAATGTAACTTTGCAGTGCATATGACATGTTTATCCTTGGGTCTGACCCATCTTCAAACACTGTCAAAGGAAAACTCCAAAAAGATCTCTTGATGCTGTCCACTTGACTGGAAACTAAGCTGTTAGCAAAGAATGCAACAAGCTTTTCAATATTAAAATCAGGATCTTGCAAGTACAATCTAGCAGGAATATTATTTGTCCTTCTGGCATGGAACACTGGAAACCGTACAGTCCTTAAATGGCTGGTTATAGTACTTGTTGCTACTCACTTTAAACTTGTACTGACCGTGTTTATGGCAAAATTTCATTTGTGCTAAGATTCTCATCAGTGTAGCCCATCTTACTAATGGAGAAGCGGCCACATGCTAGTTCTGGAGTTTAGTTTGTTTTAGTCCAGTCACATGGTACCAAAGCTGAATTGCATACATCCTTAAACAAAATCTGCCACTCTTTGGTTCTGGCATTTGAAAGTCAGCATAACTAACAGTTTTTGCAAAAGCAAACTCACTTCGTATACATTATAGGATTACATGTTCTTGTTGCTTTCATTTATAAAATTACAAATAATGAGGAAACTTCTTCTCTGTGTGGAAGATCTGATTTCCTAGTGTTCCTTAGAGTTCAGCCCCATAATAAAAAACATAACTGTGAAAATCCCACCTAATAACAGGTGGTAGAAATACTTTCTTTAAGACAGACTTGAACTAGCTTGTGCTTCTCATTAGTGGATTTCTACTTTGGAAATTTTTTAAAGAAAGTATTTCTACCACCTGTTATTAGGTGGGATATTTACATTATGTTTTTTATTAGGGGCCTGAACTCTAAGGAATCTTAGATGTTCCACACAGAGAAGGTTCCTCATTATTTGTTGTTGGACCCAGTATATTGACATACCAGGTTTGTGGAACTTTGAGGGACACCACGGAGACTGTTTGTTTCATCTATAAAATTACCAGTGTTAACCACTGTCCAGTAGTGAGAGCCTCAATGTCTGCACATTTTCCTTCAAGAATTCTGTGGTCAAACTGCTAAAATATCCCTTAGATACGTATGTTAAAATGATGGCTTGTGCTTCATTAATATGTAATCCACATTTTCATTAGTTGTATGGCTTACTGCTTCGTGTTAATCCAAATGAGAATAATGCAAACTGTTTTTTTTTGGGGGGGGGCAGGGGGGAACCTTTTCCCTTCCCTCTGCATCATCCTTTGGCTCCCTACCCAGTGCCCCACATCATCGCAGATCATCTGCACCTAAAGGTCATTTTATCTATCCCTTCCTCACAGTTCCCATGGTAGCATTCAATGAGGGCATGCAGTGGGGATGTGCACACTTCATCTCACCTTAGCGTCCATTCAGCCATGTCCCCATCTGTCCCACCTTTGGACCACTCCTCCCAATAAAAGACTCCCCAGCTTCTACCAGAGGTCATCACAGCATACACAAACAGAACCACCCTTTCACCAGAGATAATGCCTATCTCTCTCTCTGCCATCTTGTCAGTCATCTAGGGCCATAGTTAGGGCTTTGTCTCTCTCTCTCTCTCTCTCTGTGCCACTGGAGCAACTTCCAACTGTTTTTTTCTGTTGGATGTTTTCAGTGTTATGTTTTGCTATTTAATCCTAGTCTGAGCCAGGAAAACGGCTGATGTGGATCAATATTATATTCCATTTAACAAAGGAAAACTGCACTACATAAAACGAGATAACATACTCCATTAATATCCCTAACGTCATTGCAGGCTTATGTCATTTTTTTTTTCTTTTTCTTTGCCTTAACAGCATTTGGTGGTGTACTACCTTAAACACTTTTTGTATTTCAGAGATTCTTTAACATCAGCCTAACACAGCTTTTCACTTGCAAGGAGTTGTGTAGGGGTTACTAAACTTTCAATATCCACCTATTTTGTTCACTTTCTACCCTCTTGTACCCTTACCTGGGCTACTGTTAGCGGAGTAGCCTAATTATCTTAGCCAGGCAGTCCATTGGTGTTCTTTCAACTCTGGTGGAATTCTCTTCTGCCTTACACAAGCAAATATAATTTTCTGCCTTGTCTTTCTTCCACAGTACCACAACCAACTCATGAATTAGCATTTTCTGGAAATTTATATACAAGTATTTTATTTTCTTACTAATTTATACCAGTGGTAAACAATAATCATTTACATTTGAATTGTTTTTTCATGTCCTTATATGTACGTAGAAAATGTTTATAGAGTCCTAGCTATTCCAAGGCCACTAAAACTAGGACCTTTCATGCTGTGCTAGTACCCTTCCTCAGGCTGCACTTCCTTTCCCCAGGAGGGACCGTACCAGTCAATCTTGTAGTAAATTTGTGGATACCAATGCAGTCATCTACTTTACATTAAAAGGATGATAGCGACACTTCTTAACATGAAGAGAAAGTATCAAAGGAAAAAACTTCAAAGACCAAGTCACGTTAGGTTCAAGCAAGGCACCCTTTATTACTTGCAGCAGGGAGACAAAGCATGTAGGCACAAGGTTTGTCTGAATTACTGGTGATTAGTTATTCTTAAACAGTTCTCTTCCTGTCACACAGAAAATGTTACTATTCTATTGCTGACGTTCTCTTCCTGTCACACAGAAAATGTTACTATTCTATTGCTGACGTAGACACAGCTTTCTGTATGTTCTGCAGAAAATGTTACTAGACTTATTTTTGACTAGGTTAGATTATTTGCTAGCTTGCAAAACATTTTGAGAAAAACAACCTGGTCTTGGGCTTATTTTAGCCCATTTTAACTTTTCAATTCTTCAATTGTACTGTTCTAATACATGTGTTACATTTTGTCTAGATTCAAGGTATATTTCTAGCTTTGGTACAAGTAATGCTGACTATGGTTTATACTTTCAAGCATCTATTGTTTTCTTTATCAAAGCTCCTAGCAACTGCATACTTTCTCGTAGCATAAGCAGAAATGAATATCTCTTTGTTAAGTTTCATGACATTAGCAGAAATGAAATGTCTCTTGTTATTTTCATGACATTAGCAGAAATTAAATGCTTCTTGTTAAGTTTCTAATAGCTGTGCAGATGCATGCAGTGTGAACAGAATAAATGTATTAACCCTTTTAAACCTCGATTGCACTAAGCATGCATATTACTATTGCACATTTTTTAACAGAAAGTTTATCCCAGACAATTGGGACACACTGGGTTTAAACCTATCTGTTGAAGATTTAGGTCCTTGGTTGTAGTATTGGTGGAAGTCTTGGACTTGTAGAGAAACGGGGATCCAGGACAATCTGGTCTCTAATAGTGCAATAAATGAGACAGAGATCTCCCCTCAAAAGTGTTTAACACACTGAATAAAAGGCTAGAGCTTTCAGTCCCTTTCAGTAGCTCAGAGACTTTAGGCCTGCAGTCTTTTTGGTTAGAAACCTTTGGTAGGTCATTGACCTCTTTGAAGGTGGCGTACCTTCTTTTGACCTCCTGGGACCTACCAGTGAGCCCGTTGGCTATCCAGGTGGAGGTGAAAGGGTTTATACATAATTTAATGAGCTTGTGTGTAATGCCTGTATTGTATCAAAAGCTTTGGCCAGGTCTAGATTAGCTGTGTTTACAGTCTGGTCCTCATTGCTTTGGAGACTGTCTCAAAGAAGTCCACCAGCTTTAATAGGCATGACCTTCCTTTAACAAAGCTGAACTGTGATGGCTCCAGAGTTTGCAGGTAGCCTGTTTTGTCATTTTTCATGTCCATGATGATTCTTTCCATGGCCTTGCCTATGAGGCTGTGATTCTTTCCATGGCCTTACCTATGAGGCTGGACTAACTTATGGGCCTGTAGTTACCCAGATCGGTGGTTGGACCTCCTTTATACAGGAGAATGAGTGTAGCCATTTCCATCCATTGGGCACAAAACCTGACTGTAGGCTCCATTTGAAAAGTGATTCAAGTGGACCAGAGAGGTCATGTTTCATGCTATTGAGTAAGCATCCTGGAATGTTGTCGGGGTCCATCAATGCAGTATTTTTGGCCTTGGCAAGTATGTTGAAGACCTGTTCTTTAGTAATGGTTGAGGGGATTGTGGTATGCAGTATTCCTTTTAGACTATTGTGTGTGGGGGTGGGGGGAGACGTTTGAGCTGAATCTGTCAACCAGAAGTTTGGCAGTGGCCACCGGTTCAGTGTGACTGATGCCATCTACAATAAATTCTACACATTATTGCGTTTTTTCCCTTGAGGTTATGGACATAGCTGTAGAAAGCTTTGTGGTCGTCCTTTGCCCGAGGAGCTATTTTTCTTCAAATTTAGCCTTTGAAGTATCAATTAACTCTCTTGGCTGCCCGTTTAGATTGGGCTTTGCTCCCTCTATGCTTGGCCAAGATTTTTTTTTCTTTTGTTGTGTAACCAGTTGATATTTCAATTCCATTAGGGTGGCTTGCCCTTTGAGTTTGTCATGTTCTAAATATGAGTGGGCACAACTCGCTATATATACAGCTATCAGTATTGCTGTACAGGGATTTTGTAAGTAGCTCAATGTTTTGCTGTGGTGTTAACTAGGTTCGGGGTGCTTGAAATTTAGCCACTGTGTCCTTAGTAGAGAGAGGTTAGTATTGGAATAGTTCCTAAAGGTTTTTGATTTGTCTGCGTCCCCGGATTTGTCATAGGATCGTAGGAGTTTAATGGGTTATCGACCTGGAGGTCATTTCAGGCCTAGCCATTTCATACCAAATACCACAGAAACTCTAGTCAATACCCAGGTTTGTATTTAGTAATGGCTGCCTATGTCCAAGAGGGTTGTGGGTGCTATCCCCAGTAAGAATTTACAGTGTCCCATCCACTTGTCCAGGTTCCTTTTGAACAGTGTCCTAGAGGTGCTCTATTTCACATGAATTAGTAGCCTATTCCAAAGATGTGGCAGTTGCTGGGAGACAAATCTGTCTCTCCAGCATGTCCTATTCAAGTTATAGGCCATATTTAGGTCCCTGGAATGGGTAGATCTAGTCCATTTTGATTTGCAGATGTGCAGCAAATTCATTAGGTTTGGGTCTGAGATTGCTCTGTATGCCAGGCTTAAATCTTCCATAAAAAGTATGTACGATGCAGACTATAGTAGGAACTTCAGCACGTGCATTACACAGACTGACTGGAGTCCCTTGATCTCCTTTGTTAGGAACTTCTGTGGTCCAGTTGCTGCAGATGCTTTGTACAGTACATGCCAAAAGGGGAGTTATACTCAACTGTTGGCCTGATTAGTGATGAGTATAGAGGGGTTATAACCTCCTTTGCTCTTTACTAATCAAGTGTGCTATGTGGAAACCTTTTTTACTGCAGTAGGCACATGGTAGTCAAAGTTAAGGTTGCAGTTAACTTGTGATCTCAGATCCTTTACCACTTTGTAGGTACTTAGGGTATTGTTGTTGTTAATTTGATAGTGTGAGGGGAGATTGTTTTTGATTGAGGGAATGATGATGATTTGTTTGCATTCAGTTTGAGACCGTGACTAAGACACCAGTCGTTCATTAATTGCTTCTAGTTTGCAGTCATTCACAAACTTTGTCAACCACACCCCGTTAGTTTTGGCCTGAACTTCTGACAAGTATATACCAAACACTAGGCAGACCAGCACTGACCCCAGTGGCACCCCACTGGTGACCGGTCTGCTGGTTGATGTGGAGTCACCCACTTTGACAGTGTATGTCTGATTTGTGAGCCAGTTGGTAGCCCATCTTACAACAAAGGGTTTTATGTTCAGTTTGCTAAGCTTTTTGGTAATGCCTGAGTGTGGGATTGTGTTGGAAGCCTTTGCGAAGTCGAGGAATGCTGTGTGCACAGATTTGCCCTTGTCAGTGGCCCTGGTCACATTTTTGAAGAAATACACCTGGTTTGACAGGCTGGCTCTGTCCTTGACAAAGCTGTATTGGGTTGGATCCAGGATTTAGAGGTCACCTATTTTTATTTCAAGCAATACATCCTTATGGTCAGATCTGATGAGTGAGGACATTACATTGGGTGAGGAACATCATTCCCCCATGCTTGTGAGTACAAGGTCAAAGATTTTTGTATCCCTGTAGGAGAATGGATCAACTGTTCCAGGATGGTGATATTAACAAAGTTTAAGATTTGCTGAGCTTTTGCATTATAAGTGATGAAAAATTCCCAGTCTGTAGAGGGTAGTAGAGATCCCCCATGAAAATCGTATTGGGTTGAATGGTGATGGACTCTAGTACATTGAGATGGGTATTATGGGTTTCCTGGGACACGGAGGGAGACCTGTAGTTTGCAAAGACACGCTATGATACCCAGGTAATGGTGAGTTGCTTGTGTGTGTGTTACAGTAGGTCATACACTTTGTTCTTTAATATAAATGAGACTCCTCCACAATTATTTTCCTCCTGTACAGTAGCTGGTCTAAAGGTGTGAAAGGCATTATAACCTTGCACTGCTGGAGTAATCTCTGTGACTTTAAATGATGTCTCTGTTACTACACACACATTTACACTCTCCAGAGAGAGGAAGGCTTGCAGGTAGTGGAGTTTCTTGTTAAGATTTCTAGCACTGAGCAGTTTAGGATATAGTTTCCCTTTAAGTCCTGACATGTATTTATTTCAAGGTAACGATGAACTGGGTGGCTGTTGTATTTGATACCAATTTTTTGTAACTGGTGTCCCAGTTTGCTAAAGCAATTTAGAAGTTTTAGTTCTTTCTGGTGAGTGTTTGTGAATGGATGGAGACTTGTGTGACTTCATGGTAATAAAAGTGAGATTTTGATTAAGAAGCATGGAGGTTTTGTTGGTTGTGGCAACCACTCTATTGTTTACTCTGTACATTGGGCTTAGTTGCTTAAGATTATTTGTGATGATTAGTAATAGGCTTGAGTGATTTTCTTTTTGCCATTTGTTATTTTAGTTGAGCTGTTGAAGACATGGTAACGTGTGCTGCACAGACTCCTCCAAAAGGGTCTCACTGAGACAGATACCTGGTGTCAAAACCGTGGCCTCAAGCTAAATGCCAGAAAGTGCATAGTCATCCCCTTTGGAAAAAACAAAGTACCCACAAACTACCACATACTACAGAAGATGTAATAAGGGATCTGGGGACCCAAGTAGATAGTAACCTCTCGTTTGTTAATCACATTGCCAAAGTGGTTAGAAAATCCTTCTATGTGGCCCACCTAATCACAAAAGGGTTTGTATCCAGATCAAAAGAGGTCATTGTGCCCCTCTATGCATCACTCATCAGACCCATCATAGAGTACAACGGCCCATTTGGGGTGTACCTTACAAGACACCTGCAACAGCTGGAAAGACCACTGAAGTACCTCACCAAGAGGATCACTGGCCTCAAACAGATGCCCTATGCAGCTCAACTGAAGAAACTCCAGCTGTACTCCGTTGCATACTACCTACTCCGAGGTGATCTCTGCCTGACATACAAGGCCATGTCCAACCCAGAACTGATGGACATGCTCCACCTAAAGAAAACCATATCCCCTCGAGCCACATGCTCTAGGGATCTAAACCTCACAACAATAAATAGGACGTGCTGGAGGGATAGATTCCTGTCCCAGAGACTTCCTATGCTCTGGAACAAGATTCCAGTCTACATTAGGCAGAGCTCCTCGCTAACACTCTTCAAGAGAAACCTTGACGAATGGATGGGAAACAGAAAGTTTACTCCGGGGATCACTTCAATGGCTCTGCTGGACAGAGGCACAGGGAACTAATCTAAGGGGGTGGTGGCTTATAAATGCCTTCGGGCCGATAGCCTAGTACCTACCTATAAACCTAAGAAGTTAGTGTGAGTGGTGATTAATTTATTCTTTGCATGCGTCTGTGATCGGGATGGTGGTTTTGCTAGTAGTTGTATTCCTCTGCCAGATCTGGTTTCTAGTCTGATGTTCTTCATTCCACATTGCTGCAGTCCTAACTATTGGGTAGTCCGCTGTCCAGTCGGCCCGAATACCAAAGTATATGGCTGACGTCGGTCAGGGCGCATTAGACTGACGTCAGTACGTCAGGGTACTAATGCGCATGACCGACGTCATATCCTCAGTCTTTTTTGCTGCATGGTCCGATGCAGAAGCAATTTTGCGAGTGCAGGTTGGCGTTCTGAAAGTTTCTGAAGCCAGAGTTTCAGACCGAATCAAAGTTGGCTAAGTACCCCGTTGGGGAATATTTTGGTTTTTTCTTGCCTCAGTATTTAACCGGATGTCAGAAAAAGTGAATAACTGTATTTCTTGTGGGAAACAGATACCTCATAGGGATTACCATACTTTGTGTATACCTTGTTTAGGGCCTGAGCACGACGTTGTTGGATGCCGCTCTTGTGCTAGAGTTAACAAACGCACTATTAAGAGAAGGTTAGACTGTGCCAGGTTAGTGTTTGGGAAGCGTTGTAATTATAAAATGCCGTCGGATGCTCCGACGCCGGCTTCGGCTAAAAAACGCAAGGACAAAACAGCAAAGCCTAGAGTGGAGGAACCGACAGTCCCAGTCGTCGGTTCTTTAGAGGGCTCAGTGGAGCCGGAGGTTTTGCCAGGTGTTTCTTTGGAGTCTCAGGGAGAGACTTTACTGTTACAGGATGTATCCTCTCAGGAAGTAGGCCAGGCTGAGGGGGCTTCTCAGGTGCGTGTTCTTCCCTCTCTTCCTAAGGTGGTCAGAGCCTCCCCTTCTGTTTCCAAGGCTTCTTTGAGGGGCAGGCCGAGTTTTGCTTCAGTGGGGGTTTCTCCTAGTACTTCAGGGTCTTTGCCTAAGAAACATATGCTTAAAATGGCAGAGGATTTGATTACTATGATAAGGGGTTCTATGCCCCCTCCTGATAAGAGGCCTAGGGTGGAGTCTGAGTTTGAGAGTTTTGAGCAATGCTCGGAGGCTTCTGAGTCTTCGGCTGAAGACTTACAGGAGTACCCTCCTTATTCTGATTCTGATGTGGATGATTCTACTCCTTCAGCTTCCCCTCCTGAGGATTTTTCATTTTCAGAGACTCTGCATTCCATGAGGGAGCATTTTAAATGGGAAGGTCAAGATTTCTCTGATTCCAGGAAAAGGCTTAGGGAATTCTTGTTTTTACCCCAGCACAGGCCTTTAGCTATACCTCCTGTTTTGAATGTAGTGGAAGATGTTTTTGCAGAGGCCTCCCTGAATCCGGATTCTTTGCCTCCTGCCCCAGTTAAACCGGATAGGTATTATAGGGTGCCTGAAGCTCATAAGTATCTTTTTAAGAGTCCTAGGGCAGACCCGACAACTGTCTCTCAGGGGCCTAAAGGTGTGAAGGCCTCAGTTGTTAAAAATCCTGTCCCTCCTGATAAAGAGGCAAGGGCTTTGGATAGATGGGGAAAGAAAGTGTATACTTCTTCCACTTTAGCCATGAGGGCGTTGAATTGTCAGTTTCACATGTTAAAATATCAGAATTATCTTCTTTCACAGTTGAAATCTAAGGTGGATGCTCTGGCGGAAGGTATTGAGTGTAAAGAGTTGCAGGATTTAGTTCATGTGTCTGAACAAGTGGGTAAACATTCCTTGCAATGTGGTTTTGATGCTGTGCAGGCTTCCTCCAGGGTGGCTGCCACTGGTTCTGTTCTTCGTAGGCACGCCTGGTTGAGAGATCAGAACTTAGCTGAGCATGTTAAGACAAGGATTTTGGATGCTCCTTTACAGTCTGATGTGTTGTTTGGTTCGCCTGTAGAAGCAGTTTTAAAGAAGATGGAGGACAAGGCTAAGTCTATGCAAACTGTTAAGGATTTTTTGCAGGTGCAGCCTCCGAAGTTTAGTAGAAATTGGCCTGCTAAGGGATGGACTTATCCTGCTTATGATTCCCAGTCTAGGGGTAGGTCTAGACGTGGTAGGGGCAGAGCTCAAGGTGCTTTTAGGCCTAGGGCAGGGAGTTCACCTGCTCAGACTTCTGGTGAGGGCAGGGGTCAGTCCTTTCGTAAGCAGACCCAATGACCTGCCTTTTCAGCTGCCAGTACCTTCTCGCCTGGCGGCACCTCTAGGAGGAAGACTGTCTCTTTTCAAAGAAAATTGGGATTTAATTACCCAAGACAAATGGGTTCTGGATATCATTCACCAAGGTTACAGGTTTTACTTCCATACCTTGCCTCCTTTCAAAGGCATGCCAGACATTCCTCCTCTACAAAGACAAGAGGCTCACAAGCAAATTTCTCAGTTACTCCAAATAGGGGCCATTCAGCCGGTTCCTGTGCCAGAAAGGGGCCTAGGATTTTATTCTCGCCTGTTCCTAGTACCGAAGAAGGGGAACACGTGGAGACCAATTTTGGATTTATCTATCCTCAACACTTATCTGGACATTCCCAAGTTCAAAATGTTGACGTTACAACAGCTTTTACCTCTGCTGGGCAAGGATCACTGGATGGTAACTTTAGATCTCAAGGAAGCTTACCTTCATGTGCCTATAAGACTAAGTTGCAGAAAGTATCTGCGTTTTCGAGCTGGAAATTCTCATTATCAGTTCTCTGCATTGCCCTTTGGCTTATCTACTGCGCCCAGAGTATTCACAAAGGTTCTGGCTCCAGTGATAGCTTACTTCAGGCTAAAAGGAATTCAAATCTATCCTTACTTGACGATTGCCTGATTCTGGCTCAAGAAAAGGAAGACCTTCTACAGCATTTGGAATATGTCATAGCAGTGCTAAGATGCCTAGGGTATTCTGTGAACGAAATAAAGTCCAGTCTAGTACCCTCTCGAGACATGTGCTTTCTGGGTGTGAGACTGAATACAGCAGCCCAGATGGCCTTTTTAACCCCGGACAAACAAAAGAATCTTTCCAGTTACTTCCATCAACTATCTCTTCAGTCCGGGCTGACTGCAAGGACAGTCCTTCAAGCCTTAGGGTTCATGGCATCTTGTATTCTGGTGCTTCCCAATGCCAAACTGCATATGAGGAAGCTACAATGGTATCTCAAAATGTATGGACACAGCACTGCCAGGATTTGGACACTGTCATTCAAATAATACCTTGCATTCAAAAGGAATTTTTGTGGTGGGCTCAGGAATGTCACCTAAACAAGGGACTCTCTGTGACCCGGCCAGAGGCGAGTCAAATTCTAACGACAGATGCCTCAGACATTGCTTGGGGAGCTCATCTAAATGGAAAGTGGATACAAGACAAGTGGCCTGCCAGACTACAGCATCCACATATCAACATGAAGGAGATGTTAGCAGTCCAGTTTGCATTAATGGCTTTCAAGGAGTTACTTCTTCCAGGGCAGGTGTTGATTCTAACAGACAACACAACTGTCATGTGGTACATCAACAAACAAGGGGAACACATTCTTACCCATTGTGCAGGCAAGCAATGATTTTATGGGAGACTGCGCTAAGCTTGCAACTAACTCTTCAGGCAAGGTTTCTGCCGGGAGCACAGAACTCCTTAGCAGATGTGTTAAGCAGACAAATCATGGATCCCCACGAGTGGAAACTGGATCTTCATGTATTTCAAAAGTTGACAGTGTCCTGGGGAACTCCAGACATAGATCTGTTCGCTTCTCCACTAAACCACCAGCTGCCAAAGTTTTGCACAAAGAGGTTTCATCACACAGCTTGGAAAGTGGATGCTCTTTCTTTCAGTTGCAAAAATCTTCATGTGTATGCGTTTCCACCTCTGCCTCTTCTTCCAAAGGTGCTTCTAAAGGTCAGACAAGACAAGCCAAGGATGATTTTAATAGCTCCAGATTGGCCTCGGCAGCACTGGTACCCATTACTGAGGAGTCTGGTAAAGAAGCCTCCTTGGCCTTTACCCTTGATTCCACATCTGTTGTCTCAGAAGGACGGTCGTCTGCTCAATGTCAAGCTTTACTCTCTTCATCTAACAGCCTGGCATATTCTGTTTTGAAAGACAGCAGGTCTCAACTTCCTCAACAAGTTTTAAATGTGATTATGGAAGCCAGAAGACCTAGTACAAGGAAAGTGTACGCAGAAAAATGGAAGAGATTTTTATTTTGGGCTGCAGCAAAGAATTTGGAGATTTCAGAGCCTAATTTGAGTGTGGCTCTTCAATATCTTACTGAGTTATTGGACAAAGGTTTGTCTTTCTCTTCCATTAAGATTCATGCTGCAGCAATTTCAGCTCACTATGATTGTGACCCACCATTGTTTTCACATCCTTTGTTCAAGCAATTTCTTAGAGGGGCAAAGAATATAAGACCACCACGTAGAGCTCCTACTCCTGCTTGGGATCTCAATTTTGTGTTGGAGAAACTTACTCTACAACCTTTTGAGCCTGCAGCTACTGCTGAACTGAAATACTTGTCATGGAAGACTGCTTTTTGTTGGCCATTACTTCTGCAAGAAGGGTTTCTGAGTTACAGGCCCTTATGGCGGTTGAGCCTTTTTGATTTTTCATAAGGATAGGGTATCATTACGTACTAATCCTTCCTTTATGCCTAAAGTGGTTTCTAGTGTGGCTTTAAACCAAACTATTCATTTGCCTACGTTTTATGCAGATCCCCAAAATAAAGGGGAAAAGATTTTGCACACTTTAGATGTACACAGGCAATTGCGTTATTATTTGAGCAGGACTAAGGATTTTAGGCAGTCTCAGCAGTTGTTTGTTTCTTTTGCTTTGAGTTCTCAGGGCAAGCCTGTGTCAAAACAAACTATTTCTAGGTGGATTGGGTTTTGCATTGCATTTTGTTATTCCCATCATGGCAAGGAGATTCCAGCTGGGATTAGGCCTCATTCCACTAGGGCTACTGCCACTTCAACAGCTTTTAAGGGGTGGCAACTAAGGATATTTTGGAGGCAGCTACTTGGAGTTCAGTGCATACTTTCTCTAAGCATTACCACCTTCCTCTCTACTCTAAGTCTAGGGCTGGTTTTGCCACAGCTATTTTGCAAGGCATGTTATCAGCTCCTGCTTCCTTATGATTTGCCAGCCTCCCTTACCTCTGCTTTGGGATTCTACCCAATAGTTAGGACTGCAGCAATGTGGAATGAAGAACATAGTACAGTTTTGTACCTACCATAAATGTAGATGTTCGAGGATCCACATTGCTGCAGTCCAATTTACCCTCCCTCCTTCCCCTCTGTGTTTAGGGGTGGTTGTGTAGGTGAGGTTATATTCTGCTAATTTTGTATATTTTGTATATATATATATTTTGGTGCAGATATGTTGGGAGTTTTGGGTTTTTGGCCTTATCTTTTCAGGGTCTTCTGACATCTGGGGCAAGAAAAGACTGAGGATATGACGTCGGTCATGCGCATTAGTACCCTGACGTACTGACGTCAGTCTAATGCGCCCTGACCGACGTCAGCCATATACTTTGGTATTCGGGCCGACTGGACAGCGGACTACCCAATAGTTAGGACTGCAGCAATGTGGATCCTCGAACATCTACATTTATGGTAGGTACAAAACTGTACTTTTCTTCTGAAGTATATAAACTTGCAGTTGAAATAGCTGGAGAGGTTAAAACTTTTCAGATGTATTTCTGATTATTACTGTAATACGCAGGCTTGTGGAGTGGTCTAGGCTTTGAATATTTTCATTTTGTTGAATATGCTTTGTATTTTAAGAGGTCTGTTCTTGTGTCTTTGGCTTTTAAATCTGTAATGTAATCTGTGATTGAAGCTTGTGGATTGGTGATATTGTGAAATGTGTTTAAACATTTGCTGACATGGATGTATCAGGAGGTATTACAATGTTTTTCTTTAGGAAGGGTTTGTTTGTTTTTCTTGACTACACATTTTTATAGGCATGTGTGATATAGATTGTCTTTATGGAATACAGAAAATTAGGATGCATTTTTCTAACCTTGCTATATGGTAATTTATTTCTTTGCTGGGCTTGTGTATTAATGAGAATTCCCATGGATTTTTTTTTTTATTTCCCTATCTTCCTCAGTACTTACTCGGTAGGTCCCCTTCCTTTGGCCATTGGCACACTTGTGCCTTCAGGAGTGAGAGCTAGGTATTCCTCACACTTTCCTATTCATTCCCGCCCAGGGAACCCTTATCAGCCCATCCATTCCACTGTGGTCAAGAGCCAGGCACTAGAGAGCAGGCTGGTCACTGCTGCTGAAGATGTTCTTAGCTAATCCCTCTCTGTTGGTGGCATATAAACTCACAATAGTTTTCTAATCAAAGGTCTTTTTGTTCCTAAAGGTCTTCTGCAGCTCAGCAGTGTGAGCACTGCTTCTGCATCACAGCCCTGCCTGCTTTCTTCTACAAGAGAATATCCGCATACCAGTAGGTGTTGTTAATGTCATAGACCTAGCTGCCTTCCTTCTGCAAGAATGCAAGTTGGTGTTTGGCTGCTCAAGTTTATCCTGCCCTAAATCCCTCCAGCACCCATAAAACTAGTTCACTGGTTGCTTGGGTAGTACTCAGGGCTTCATCTCCCTATACTATGGGGCCAGGCTTATATTGTGCATTATTTTTTAAATATAAATGTTTTAGTCTCTCGCAGTACGGAATGGTATAAGAAGTACTGTGAATTACAGGAAGTTTGGTAGCACTAAGGTTATAGCTTGAAGATGTTGTTTGCAGGGAAAATGAATAAGAAGGCTTCCTATAAAGGAAATTTAAAACGTGGGTGGGTGAGGACACATAAGGCCACTTTCTGTCTCAGTAGGAGACTTATCACCACACAGTATCATATACATGAAAGGCCTTGCTACTTCCAGTACAATTTGTCTGTATAGTAGAAGGCAACTCCTGCTGTCTGGTTTTATGTTATACGAGTAGAAAGAGTTGACATCTGCGCAGTTACTGAGACATGGTATAAAACCACTGAACGCACTCCAGCATTACAAGGCTGTAATGCCTTCCACACATTTAGACCAGCAACCGCACAAGAAGGTGGAAGTGTGTCAATCTACATAAAAAGTAAGCACACCTAAAAACTGGTCAATGTGGCATACTTGAAGCACTCCATCTTCTCCAGCTAACCTTAGGTAAAGTCTCATACCATGTCCTTGCTGTAGCTATAGGCCCCTGTCTATGACCCAGGATAACCATACCACATACTTGAATGTACTGGACTCACTCACAGTTCAGTCCAGTGTCATATTCATGGGTGATTTTCAACTACTGCACTATACATACACAATCACTAACATGCAGGCTCAAAGATTCCTAGATTTTGTCGATGGAAACCCCCTAGAACAGCTAGTAGTTTGCATACCTGCTAGGGGTGCAGATGCCCTGAATCTGGTACTCACAAATATGAAAGAACATTGTATCCCCCTTGTGTAATGTCCTCACTGGTCAGCTCAGATCACATACTGGTCAGCCCCTGAAGTAAATATAAAGGCTGAACTCCCAGCAACACCAGAACCATTAAGAACTTTCCCAAGCCTATCTACTTCCTATTAAGTGATGCCATAGCTAAATTCCAAAAAAAAAAAAAAAAAAAAAAAAAAAAAATCAGAGAACACTGTGGTCTATATGGAACTGTTTGCTGAAACCATGTACAAGCATGTAATTAACTGCATAAAAACAGCAGTATCAAACCAAAATAAACATAGGACACGCGCCAAAAACAATCCCCCTTTGTGGAAGTATAAATAGGTTGTACAATGAAAGAAAGAAAGCAAATACTGTACAGAATTTGGAAGGGATATGCCTAAAAAAAAAAACTCCATCACTCTCAAGAAGCAGGGACTAAGTTATGCATGCAACCTTAAAGGGAATACCCACCATAAGGCATTTTTCAGTTACATACGCAACCTTTAAAGATAATACCAAACGGTGTGTAATAAATGGAACTTCCTATTCTGCACTGGGGTTATAGCAAATTTGGTGGGCAATAAATTTAGCTCCAATTTCACCTCCTATCCCCTCCAATCCTCCCCCCAGGAAATGCTTACCATTTCTCTCCCAACTATCAAAGAACAGTTCCTCACTGTACTCTCTAAAGCTCTCTCTAAAGCTAAAAACGCTGCATCAATGGGTCTGATATTGCAGGATGCCTACTAAATGGCTTGATTCATGACCTGTCAGGCTGATTAGCATCTCTGTTCAGCCACAGTCTCCAGACCACTTCGTTCCTAGGGAATGGAGGACTGCAAAAGACATCCCTCTACATGAAGGCAGACCATCAGCAGACCCATAAGTTTGACTAGTGTTATATGCAAGGCCATGGAAAGAATTATCATGCACCTGACAAACGAAGACATAGGAAATCTTCAAAAACTGGACCCATTCCAGTTCAGTTTTGTCGAAGGCAGGTCATGTCTACTAAACTTGGTGGACTTTCTCAAAAAGGTCACTAGAGCCACGAATGAGGGCAGAATGGTAAAACCAGCTTACCTTCACCTGGCAAAGGCATTTGACACAATACCTCACTCGGGTATTATAGACAAACTCACAAATTTGGGCGTAAATCCCTATGTCACCTGATGGATACCCAAATGTTACACAGATAGGACACACGAAGTTGGTCTTACCTCCACCAGGAGGCCTTTTACTAGCTGTGCCACACTGGGCTCGGTATTGGAATCTCTCCTGTTCAGAATATACTTCTCTGAAGTCAAGGCAAATGCAGAAGGCCTTTGGCTGACCAAATATTATGACAGCTGCAATCTAGGTATAATCATTGTATCCCCAAAAAGATGTAGATATCCTCCACGAAGGTCTAACTCAGATAACCTGTGCCAGAACCATGGCCTAAAACACAATGCAAAAAATGTGTAATGATACCTGTTGAGAAGAAGACCACCCCTGCAAATTACAACATTGATAACACTCTGTTGGAGTAGTCCCAGTGGTGAGGGACTTGGGAACTGAGGTTGACAGTATCCTGAATTTTGATCACCACGTGTCCGTGGTAGTGAGAAAATACTACATGGTGCAGCTTATATGTAAGGCCATGGTATCCAGATCTAAGGAGATCATAGTCCCACTATACTGAGCCCTCATTAGACCACTGACCTTTGGCATGTACCTGAGTAGGCATTTGCAACAGTTGGAGTAGCCACAGAGGTTCCTCACTAAAAGAGAGTACAGGGTGTAAATAATATGTCTTATGCAGACCATCTCAAAGCCCTGTCTCTGTACTCGGTCTGCTGCAGACTACTGAGGGACTGTCTATGCCTAACCTACAGGCCATTCTCCAATTCATCCCTGATGGATCTGCTACACATTTGCAAAGCAAACAGCAGTAGAATTAACCAGTTTAAGCATGTAAACCTCATCTGTGACATAAAGTATGTTGGAGAGACAAGTATGTGTCTTGGTGATTACCCATTCTCTGGAACAGATTCCCCATTCATATGAAACAGAGCAATTCCCTAAGTCTATTAAAATGCAGTTTAGACAGATGGATGGGAAATCGCAAATTCACCCCTGGTTTGTTGCTTCTGGCCCTTATGGAAAGAGTCAGTTTGTAGATGCTAAGGTACAGGCATATATCTACTCTGTTCTAGCCCATAGGTTTTGATAATTGGGGGAAAATTGGGACATGAATGGCTAGACTTAAAAGGATCTAGGCCTGTTAGCCTTGTAACCTCCTATGGTCCTATGATCTTATGAGAGTTTTGTATGTTTAATTTCCAACTCTGTAGAGGAACCTGTTAACATATAAATACAGTGTAGGATCATAAAGCTTAGCTCCCCAATCTCTCTTCTCCAAATTCAAAGGTGAATCCAAAAGGTAGCAGTAATTTGTGAGTGGTATTATTAACTTAGAAAATTGATAAGACTTGGATGAGTCTGCATTTTCTGAAGAACAAGAGATCTGGACTTGTAATGCTTGAAATTAAACACTTTTACCCCTCAACTAGTTTGTCACAAAATTACACATTTTGGGGGATAGGATTAATACTAATTCAAAATCAGGGACATTGGAAAGGTATGTCCAAAACTTCCCTGGGTAATCATGCAGTCTACCCAAGTCCATGCTCTGAGGCCATCCCTACTTGGAGTGGATGATCCTGAGGAAAAGAGTTCAGACCCTGTAGATGGTTACAGCTGTTACTAACAAATAGTTGTAGATTAAACAGCATGCACGAATGAGCAGTTTTAGTACAATCCAGATTCGGAAATAAAACTGCAGACATTGTATCTGAGTAGGTAAAGGCAAGTAATGACACTGATGTAGGTTATGAACATAACCGCAGTGTGGTTGAGCAGTACATTTCAGTGACAGCTTGTAGAAGTTATACCTTGCTTAATGACAGCTTGTTCTTACGGTCATACCTTTGTTGTGTAGGATATATGAGGGCACTGGAGGCAGGATATATACAAAACTCACTTGTTTTAAGCAGACACAATTGTAGTCTTACTTGGCCTTGCAAAAGAGAACAAAAACAGTACAGTTAGAACATGTCTCAAGTCCATAAAGTCCTGTCTGGTTGCAAGCTACCGCAGATTTGCAGGATAGTCCTATGATGATCTCTTTCCTAGGTCCCACTTCCTGTTCTATGTTGATTAACTCCTAGGTCCCACTTCCTGTTCTATGTTTAACTCCAGTAATACACTCCCAGGCTGTATAACTTTTCATAGGCCTCACTGTCAGCTGCAAAAAAGCAAGTGCACCAAGTTCTTTCCCAGGCTGTAGGCCTTTCTTCTCAGTCTCAATGTTGGCTCCAAAAATCAAGCATATTCTTCCAATCATGATCCTCAGTCTAGCTAGCCCTGACTGGGACCTCTCAGTCCAGGCTTCCATGTCCTCCTTTTAGCACATCATGCTGTCCCTCTAGTGAAGAAGTGGGGGCTTGAATGGAGAGATGTCAGTAAGTAAAAGTACTGTTGCTGAAATTGAATTCCTCATCAAGTCTTGATGAGTACCTTCTCGAGGTGGACCCTGTTTTTCACAAAATCTCACCAAGACGACACAAATGTTTACTTATATAAATACAGTCTATATCATGGACAGAAGTAGGTTAAAAATTAAAAAAGATAGCTGGGTGCAGAAGACCCAGGATAAAAAAGTGCCGAATCCTGGTAGGCACACTGCTGCCAGGACTAGAAAAGATGACTGTGTAGAATCCTCAAAATATGGAAACATTCCTACAATGGGGCCAGGCCAGGCCCAGGAGGAGGATGGCCCCCCTATTGTAGAAAGAAGTAGTAGTCCACAAAAATCACAAAACCTGATAGACCAAAGAAGAGCCATAAAGATGATAAAGTGGACTGTTGAAGGTAAGAAAGCCCAAAATTTCTAGACACAAGATATATAAAATGATTAAGAGATAAATTAGAGGATTGAAAAAAAACTTCCACAAGAAAAACTGTCAGAAGCTTCAAATAAAAATGGGTATTCATTAATAAAACAGATTTGTGAAAAACAGTATATAGATCAAGGAACATTGATCTGTTTGGAAAAAGAAGCATCTGAGGAAGTACGAAAAAATAAACAAAACCTAGACATTTTTGAAAAGTATAAAAAAGAAATCTGTACATGGGAAAGAGAGAGATGTGATATGGTGCAATATTTGTGCAAAGGAGAAAGCCAAATTAATCAATGTAAAGAAGGCAGCCCCAAAGATATTGAAAGAGAAATACAGGCAAAGGCATTCAGATATGGAAAATTTCACAATAAAGAAAATATCGCAAAGAGGCAAGGCATCCAGATATGGAAAATTTCACAATAAAGAAAATAATATCACAAAGAGGCAATGTAGAAAAGAAGATTAGTAAAGCAGAAGTTAAAAAATAAAAGTTGAAGTAATGGAGTGCCTGCAAAGTGAAGGATTTGTTGTAGAAGGTCTAACACAGGTTACATCACAGCAGGATGGAGTGTGTCCACAAACTAAGGAGAAGCAGGAAGATCAGGCGACATGTGAAGAAGTATGGACATGGTAAAGAAAGAGATTTAATATGGTGCAATATAGAAATATGGACATGGGAAAGAAAGAGATTTTAATATGGTATAATATTTATGCAAAGGAGAGAGAAAAACTAACTAATACATAAAGAGCAGCACCAAAAATATTTGAAGAGAAATACAAATGAATCCGGATATGGAAAACTTAATATAAAAAATAAGACAAGGAGGAAAAGTAGAAATGGAGATTAGTAATGGAGAAGTTAAAGAAATGGAAACCTGAGGTTATGGAATACCTATGAAATGAAGGATTCCGTGTAGAAAATCTAATTCATAAAGCACAATGACAGGATAGAGCAATGGATATCCAAAGTAAGGGGAAACCAGTGGAACGGGAAGCAATTGGTCAGGTGCCATATGAAAATATTTTGGAGCCTTTCACAGGAAACCAGTATAAACGTTCACTTGAAGCTGGACAGCAAGGGAAGGAACAGGAAACTGTGAAAAGTGTGACACAGTCAATGTTGAGGAAGGATAGGCCAGTGAATTCTCATATGACAGAGCAACAGATGGCACAGGATGAAATTGAAGAGAATGTGCCCCAGGAAGATGCTATATATCTTTCTATAGAATGCCCGCAAGAAGTGGAAAATAAAAATGTGCTCTCAGTTTAGAAGGAAACGAGCTAAGAGAAGAGTTGCTTGATTTAATAGAGATAGATAGACATATTAAGATCAATGAAATCTTTGATCAGTGAAAGAAATAGACTGCAGAAGGTCAATAAAACCCAAAATGTCAGAAGTTTGATAAAACAGATGAACACAGTAATTAGGACTGTCAACAGAGATCCATGTGATATAACAGAAGTAAGCTGGATATATTACTGTACAGCTAAATTAATAACTGATAAAGTTCTACCACAAGAACACAGGGTAGTGAGGGAAAGAAAGGGGAGAAATTGAATACCATCATGGAAGTATCGAATAGAGAAAACTATAAAGCAATTAAGAGAAGAAGTGTTACTGTTAAAAAATATATAAAAGAGGGAGCAGGACTACAAAAATACTAAGAAAAATAGAAGTAATAAAAGTGATGTACAGTATTAGAACAGACCAGGAACTGTCATGCACTATTGCAAATAACAAGCTAAAAATCTCAGCACAGGTGGAAAAACATAGAAGATACGCAGATAAATATAAAGGAAAAGTACAAAATAAGCAATTTATTGATGACCCAAAAAAGTTTTAAACGAGAAATGGGAAACAAGGTAAAGGGAATTGAAAGACCACCAAAAAAAGAAGAAATAGATAACATTTTGGAGAAGATCCTATGGAACATAACAAAAATGCGAAATGGATAGAAGAGGTAAAAGAATAAGAAGTTTAAAAGTACAGGATACGAAATGGGATGAAGTAACAACCAGAGAAAAGCCTCCAATTGAAAAACACTAGGCCCAGATGCAGTACCTAACTTCTGGTTAAAAATATTAACATCTTTGCTCAGAGATTTAGCTTTGAGTAAGAATTATTTATATGCCCACCCTGAACAGACACCAACATGGCTAACAGGAAGAACAATGCTCCTACTTAAAAGTAAACCTGCAAACTACCCTAAAAACTATAGACCAATAACTTGACTTCCAGTGACGTATAAACTATACACTGGAATTGATGCTGACAGAGTTTAGTCATTTAGAAGAAAACTTAATTATGGCAGTAGAATAAAAGGGCAATAAAAGAAAGTCATATGGAAAATGGATCGTTTGTTGTTAAATAAAGTCATAGTGGAGAACTGAAAAAGAGGATGAATCTTAAGTATGGCATGGACTGACTACAGAAAAGCATTTGATAGTATCCCACATTCATGGATAAAAGAGTGCTTAAAAATGTGTAAGATACACCCAACACTGATCAATTACATTACAGTGAACATGAAACAGTGGCAGACCACTTTGCAATTAAGCCATGATAAAGGAGAAATTAGTATCCCAGTGATAAAAATTCAAAGGGGGATATTCCAGGGTGACTGTCACCATTGCTATTCTTTCTTGCCCTTAACCCATTAAGCTGTTTACTTAACAGCTTAGCCCATGGCTATAATTTCGCTCCTAGAAAACAACAAACTGTAAAGACTTCTCATCTTCTCTTTGTTGATGATTTAAAACTGTATAGCTAATCAGATGAGGAACTGAAAGTACAATTGCAAGTTGTCAAAACTTTTTTTAGATAATATAAGAATGTCATTTGGTCTTGATGTGTGCAAAAGCAACCTTTGAAACAGGAAAACTCCAGCAACAGAAAAACATCAGTTTGGAACAAGAATGTGATATAAAAGAACTCGAGCAAGAGGAAGTATGTAAATATTTGGGAATTGATGAAGGATCAGCAATAAAACATGAACAAATGCGAATAAAACTTAGTGAGGAATACTTTAGAAGACTTAAATTAATCCTGAAAACAGCATTAGCATTTAGGAACAAAATCCAAGCTATAAACCAATTTGCTCTTTCTGTCCTAAGTTGCAGTTTTGGAGTGATTGACTGGCCCCAAAACATGTTGAATAGATTAGGTAAGAAAACAAGAAGGATGTGTCATGCTCACCAAATGATTTTTAAAAATCAGTGCATACCAAGATTATATGTTATATATTACCTGTTCTGAAGGAGGGATGGGCCTCCTTGAAAGTGATTTGCATGTATAGATCTGCAATTGTGGGACTCCACACATATCTGCTGCCCTCACAAGACCCAAACATAGTGAAAGTTTTGAAACATGAGGAGAATAAGCAGAGAAGTCATCTTAGATTTTTGTCTAGCAGAAGCATATCGGCGTCAAGCAGGAATGGAAATCAAACCAGAAGTAGAATCAGGCAGCAACTAAATGTGCCAAACAGTAAAAGAATGAATATAAGGTAAAGGACCAGATGAGAAGGCAAGAAATGTGGAAAATGCATAAATATAATTGCAAGTATAGAAAACTTCTGAAAGAACCTCATGTTGATCAGGAACAAATGCAGGAATGGTTAAGGAGAGGCAAATTCAAACATAGAAATAAAATGTTAAAATTGGTGGCCCAAGATAGTGGGCTATTTACACACTGGTTTACAAAGTCCATTGAACATGTGGGAGCAACAGACAAATGTAGGTTTTGTAAAACCGAATTGGAAACAGTTGCACACCTCGTTGCTGGTTGTGATGTACTAATGGCAGAAGGACTGTATACTGAAAGGCACAATAATGTGGCAAGAATTCACAAAGTCTGCTCTTCACTTTTTCCATTAGAACTGCTCCAAATCTCAAAATTTTCATTAAGCACTCTATTTTCATTCTAAAGCCCTGCACTTGCTCGTATAAGTAATCTCATAGGTAAACACTAAGCACTACATCCTCTTATACTCCTTTTAAGTACTTGCTCCCTATTGGTGCTTTCTGATCTGCCAGTAAGTAGTTCCCTATATTATTCAGGCATGTCCAAAGGTCAGTTTCGGGTTTACTCTCCAGTCCAGCTGGTGAATCTGGGAATCTTGAGGCAATGTTACAACTGCCTTATTTATACAGACCACCCTCTCCTCCTCACAACAAGCTCAAATATATGTGAGAGATGCAACTATATAGCCAAATCGAAGGCTAAGCTCTCTCAACCCAGTACTGGCACAGCCGGTCAGGAGGAGAAGATAACCACCCACACCACAAATCCAGTCTCACATACACCTATCGCATCAGCAAACCAAACACATAAACACACAAAAACATACTCGGAGGCTCTAAATAAAAATCTGCCTAAGCAGCAGAGACCTCCAAAGCAGACATCCAAGCAACCCCTACCACAAAACAATACCCACGTAGCACATAGCTCACAAAGTCAGTGTGCCACACAGTCACAGCCCTTACGGCTAAACAACACACCTAATACACTTGTAATAGGTGACTCTATTGTCAGACACACTGACGTCCCACTCACCAGGCTGAACAAGGAGAAGGTCACTGTAAGCTGCCTGTCGGGTGCCAGGATCCGCCACATAACACAAGCACTCAGGTCACTCCAAAGCAAGTACAAATATGACTCCGTCATTGTTCATGCTGGTGTGAATGACCGGAGACGTACCTCCCAGGACTACATGAAACGAGACATAGAGGAGCTCTTTGATCATGTAGCCCAGGCCGGTATGACCCTGACCTTGAGTAGCATCTTACCCTCACCAAGAATGATGCCACAATATAAAGACAAAATGATCAATTTTAACAATTGGGTAAAGTATTGGTGTCATTCAAAGGGGATCTAGTGTCTATCAGCCTGGGATGACATGCTCGACAAGCCACATTGCTTCGCAATGGACGGCTTGCACCTGTCACCCCTGGGTTTTCGAATACTGGCAAAGGCTCTTGCCTCCCCCATAGTGCCTCTTTCAGGCAAGGCTCAAAAGACAAACCCACCTCCATAGACAACACAAAGAAAAAAAAACTAAGGGTAATGCTGCTCAAGACCAGACGTCTAAACCTCAGGATGCACGCACTCGAGACTCTCCTCAGTATGGAGAATATCGATATCTGTGCAGTAACAGAAACCTGGTTCAAGGCTCCTGAGAGCATCCCAGCACTAACAGGTTACACTTCATACCATGCTTTTCAGCCACAAAAGGAGGGGGAGTATCCATATTTATCAAAGATACCTACACCTCCAGGTTAGTGGCACTGCACGAAGCATCGGAGACCATCCATGTACAACTAACAGTGGGCAAAACTGCCTTTCAGTTTGTAGCCTGGTACAGACCACCGTCCCAAACACAGGAACCTCACTCGGCTTTCCTGAGAACACTGGAGAATATGAAGGTCTCTCCAAACACCATTATATTGGGTGACTTCAACTACCCAAACATTGATTGGGAAAACTACTCAAGCCCAAACACCCTTGCCCAACAGTTCCTAGAATTTATAAACTCAAATGCTATGGAACAACTGGTCACCACTCCCACAAGAGGGGAAAACATATTGGATCTGGTCATCACTAACATGGGGTCTCTATGTTCCACACCAGAGGTATACCCCTCATTGGTAAGATCAGACCATAAATAAATCTCACTGGACATCCATATTCCATCCCCACCCCCAGCCAAGGAAACTACGGCAAACTTCACACTTCTCAAAACCGAGGTGGAATCCTTCAAACCCCCGGGCCAGTGGAAAATACGGCCCAAAATGCAGAATCCTTTACAAAAGCATTCTATGGACATCTACAGGAATGCATGGAGCATGCTATCCCAAATAAAACCAAGACTCACTCCTCCAAAGGCAGGAGACCTGTCTGGTGGACCCCGGCCATAAATAAGCTATACAACAGAAGGAGAAAGCTACTACATGATAGAGCAAAATCCCAAAAAAGGAAGGCGTCTGTGATCAGTACTAGCAAGAAACTATGATCCCTCATAAAGTCGTCTAAGGCCAGCTTCAAAAGAAAAATTGCACAAGACATTAAAGATAATCACAAGGCCTTCTTTAGTTATGTTAGAAACCTGGGAGGCAACTCCCAGATATGCTCTGAGTTAGTGCAAAATGACAAAAAGTACACTGAACCCACAGACATTGCCAACATCCTGGCAGAAAGGTTCAGTGCAAACTTCTCCCCCCCCCCAAAAGAGCAAATGTGTCTATCCCAACAGAGTGTAGCCTTCCTGAGATCACAGATGCACAGGTGAGAGCTACCCTCTCCAAAGCAAAAAACACAGCATCAATGAGACGAGCTCCAAGAAGAACTAAACCCTCATATAAACTTACTACAGGATATGTACCCAAGGAATGGCGTACAGCAACAGTGGTCCCTCTCAACAAAGGTGGTGCCACAACAGACCCCGGAAACTATCGCCCTATAATCCTGAATAGCCTGGTCTGCAAAGCTATGGAGCTTATCATCATGGAAATCATAAACAAAGACATTGGGAACCTCCAGACACTGGATCCTACCCAATTCGGCTTTGTTAAGGGAAGATCTTGCCTCTTGAACCTGGTCGACTTCTTTGAAACAGTTACCAAAGCCATAGTTGAAGGGAAGGTAGTCCACACAGCCTACCTGGACCTTGCAAAAGCCTTCTACACAATACCCCACTCGGGCATCATAAATAAGCTCACCAGCTTAAATATCAACCCCTATGTCACAAGATGGGTTGCAAACTGGCTCAGGGATAGAACCCACATGGTCAGAATAGCAGGTGCCATGTCAGACTCTAAACCAGTTACAAGTGGCGTCCCACAAGGCTCTGTCGTGGGACCTCTCTTGTTCGGTATATATTTCTCCGAGGTACAGGCTAACATGGGTGGACTATGGCTGACCAAGTTCGCAGATGACTTCAAACTGGGTGCCATAATCGACTCTCTGGCTGACACAAGCATCCTCCAAAAGTGTCTCTCAGAGCAGGATAACTGGTGCCAGAGCCATGGCCTAAAGCTAAATGCCAAAAAGTGCATAGTCATCCCCTTTGGGAAAATCAAAGTACCCACAAATTACCACATAGGTGGTAATCCATTAAGTACGGAAGAAGTAATTAGGGACTTGGGGACCCAAGTAGATAACAATCTCTCCTTTGACAATCATGTTGCCAAAGTGGTTAGAAAGACCTTCTATATAGCCCACCTTATCGTGAAAGGGTTCACATCTAGCTCGAGAGGTCATTGTGCCCCTCTACTCATCACTTATCAGGCCCATAATTGAATACAGTGCTCCATTTGGGATGTACCTTACCCGACACCTGCAGCAACTGGAAAGACCCCAAAAGTACCTCACCGAGAAGATCAAGGAGCTCAAACAGATGCCCTATGCAGTTCAGCTAAAGAAACTCCAGCTCTATTCAGTTGCGTACCACCTACTCAAAGGTGATCTGTGTCTGACATATAAAGCCGTGTCCAACCCAGAATTAATGGACATGCTTCACCTCAGGAAATCCATATCCCTTAAAGCTACACGCTCCAGGGACTTGAACATCAGCACAGCACAGAAATAAATAGGACATGCTGGAGGGACAGATTCATATCCCAGAGGCTCCCCTCACTCTGGAACAAAATCCCAATCCATGTTAGGCAGAGCCCCTCACTGACCCTCTTCAAGAGAAATCTTGACGAGTGGATGGGAGATCGTAAGTTTACCCCTGGGATCTCTTCTGTGTCCCTGCTTGACAGAGGTACAGTAAACTAACCTTAAAAGGGCTACCTTCTGTGACCTACTATACAGAGGCACAGCCAACTAATCTAAAAGGGTGGCGAAAGCCAAACACTCTCTGGCTAGGCTTATAAATGCCCTAGGGCAGATAGCCTAGTATCAACCTATGACCCTATAAGACTGTGAACCTATGAACCTATAAGACTGTTGCACTGGGGATTGTGCAAACATTAGGGTATTGAAGTGGCTGGAAAACACTGGAAGCATGAGCTACAAAGCATCATAGAAAAGGAAGTCTACATCACATGGTATCACCCATTGCCAACAGTTTAAAAGGTAGATGCTAGAAAACCGGATATAGTGGTACATGCAAAGAAGACAGAAGTAGCATTGATCATTGAAATCGCTACACCCAGTAACTACAGTGTCTTGTGTATAGAGAGACACAAAGTCGTAAAATATCAGGATCTGCACGCAGAAACAAGAGCAATGTGGAAGAAAGATACCCAAACAGTTCCAATAGTCGTAGGAGCAATGGGTCTTATAAAGAATCTACAGTCATGTTTAAATATGTTACCAATACATGTAACCCCATACGAATTACAGAAGGAGTCATTACTGGGCACATTGTGGGTGCTGCGAAGAGCACTTTTGGCTAACATCAAAGACTGAAACAATGCTAATTTCATGAACTTCAATTGTACTTTGACTTAGGAATGGGGTCCATTCATGTCATGGTATTAGAAACCCAAAAGACTTGGAGAAATTAAAAACATGAAGAACTAGTTTACTGAATTTAGCCTTCCAGGCTCCTCTCACCTGTACTGAGGTAAACTCCTGTAATTGTTGTAGGAACTACTGCAATTCCCACAATTAATTATTCAAGCAGTTAAAAAAACACATAACTATACAAAATCATTTTTATAAATTCAGCTGACTCTCAGTACCTCCCTCTCCGCACTAATCCCTGGCTTTTAGATTCCTGCCCTCCACAACCAACCTGACAGCTCAGTAGTTGTGGGAGGCACTATGTGGTCACAACCACAAGTGCTCTGCTATGTCTCACTTAAGCCATTTTTCTAATATTTTCTATATAATCTATTTTCTGTAAGACCTTGGTATAACCTTTTCTTTAAAACCCATCTTCAGGTGAACTTAATTGGTGTCATAAGGTAGCTTTGCAAACACCATCTTGATTCCTAATAGAAATTTCCCTTTTACTGGTTTCTGCATTATATGTGCCACTCTTTTAACTCCTCTTGTAAGTTATTTATGCCAGTTTTACATGGGCTGTCCCTCATTAAAAGGGATTTTCCCTCTAAGCCATTAGTTTTTAGCATCATCTACAGAATGTTCTTGTTTACAGTAATTATACACCAATAACTTTACTGACCGTGCTGGTTTACAGGCTTCTGTGTAACTTACCCTATCCACTGGTAATCAGTAACTTTCCTGTAGTATGTATATTATCTCTAGTTTGAAAGAGAAACTTGGCTTTCACCTTTCTCCTTAAAACTGTTCTTCATTAAGCATACCAAATGGCTGTCTTGGGATTTACCCATGCTACTTAAAGCAGGCGATGAGCAAGAGTCCTATATTTTAAAACTTTGATACAAGTATCCTAACATTTGCCTGAAGCAATAGCTTGTTTGGCTTCACCACTGCCATTTTTTTTTTAATTAGTACATTTACACCACGTTTTCTGTACCTTCCATGATGCTATCATATTCTTTAGCTAGAAGTTTCAGGTTTGATCCTCTACATAATAACATGGTCACTGTACACATTGATTTCCTCAGTCGTCTTTTCCTCCATCATGCCTGTCTGATTCTGGCTTCCTTCTCTGGGGAGCATGTTTTCCTTTGCCTGTAGCAATATCTTGTTTGGCTTCACCAGTGCCATTCTTTTAACTAGTACATTTACACTGTCTTCTGTACCTTCCATGTTATCATATTCTTTAGCTAGAAGTTTCTGGTTTGATCCTCTACATAATAACATGCCCACTGTACACATTGATTTCTTCAGTTGTCTTCTCCTCCATCATGTCTATCTGATTCTGGCTCCCTTCTCTGGGGAACATGTTTTCCTGAGAACACAAGTCATCTATCTTTTTAAAGTTTATAGGTCTTACTGGCAAGTTCACTAAGCCAGGATTGCTTTACTCAGTAACCTCCTTTTCTTCTAAGGTTTTAGTCCATTTAGGAGTTCTTACTTTATGGATTGATTGGCTGCCATTTATTTACTCATTTTCAGCAGAGGCCCCATGAGAAATGGAATCTAACCGTATTCCCCTACCTCACTTTCAGTATTTGCAAGAGTATCTGTCACTAAATCAGAAATGTTCTCTGTTTTGCTTATTGTACTAACAGCGGATGTTCTAACATATTAAACTGTCTCTCTGTGCCTATACATTTGTAATGTTCTTACATTTTGAATGTTGTATTACTTACTTTGTCTGACTTCATTGTAAGTATTATTAGTACTCCTGTGTATACCACTTCAATTCTTTTTTTTAATAATTATACATTCTTGTTTTTTCCTGAAATGTGTATCTTCTTCTCACCTGGGTGAATCCGAAATTGGTTATTTGTAATCAGTGCTCTACCCAAGTAACAAATTTAAAGTAAATTAAAATGAGTGAATGAAATAAAATGCATCCTGATATTGTTTTCCTCTTTACTACTGTCAGTAATCATTTGCCACATTGTTTCTACTGGGTCTGAAAGGATTTCTTTATTGATGATTTTGCACAACTACACTTGGATACACACACACTCCCCATGTTAAGGTTAGGTACTGCAGAAATATGCATTGGTTTACTTAGCTTCTTAGTAACTGGTTTTCTTAATTGCTCCTCATTTTTGGTATGATTGTGTATGTCTAGCTATATACCAGCTTGCCTCCAAAGAATTTTTTTCTTCCTCCCCCGTCTCCCATAGATTTGCACATAATGGAAAATCTGTTTTAACTACACTATATGCTAAATTAGAGTCCATAGTTATGGATGGTAGCACGTAACCCAGAATGATTTCTGTTTCATAGAAATACACCCACCCTTGGAAATTGGAGACTTTTTATATGCACAGAAGTGTCTTCTTCTTGAGTTTAACAGTCCACTCATTACTTTCCCATTTTGTCTACATTCAAAATGTTAAGTATTTCATGCACTTTTATTTCCTTGCTTTGCTGAATGGCCTTGGTGAAGATTTCATTCTTGTAGAACATAACCTTAGGATATTCCCTTGATGCTGTACATCTCACACACCTCTTCCTGTTAGGCAGACCTTACTAATTCAGTACCTGACATTATTACAAAAGACTTCATTCTATTGTTTTGCACTTTGTTTTTCGTAATAACATTAACACAGCTCACTGGTTTAGTTGTGTCAGAACAAAGTGTTTTTGTCAACAGTTTTAAATACATTAGTCCATTGGAAAGTAGTTTTTTAAATTCATTCCCATGTTCTCCATCTAATACACTGGAAAGGTCAAAGGAGACCGAAACTCAGTCCTTTGGCCTGCTTTCAAATTTGCAGGTGCCCACAAAAGCAGCAACAGTTCAGCAGGCTGGAACTAGATTACTGTTCCAAACAGAAACTGTTTCTGCACAAAACAGAAACACAGCTGCATGATGCAAACCTTCTACACACTCATTCAATAAACTGCTAGCGATGGTTGTCTCAGGATGTCAAGCATGAAGTTTGTGCCTGAAAAGTTTGCTGCTTATTGTACCATTGACACAGGAGGCAGGATGCACGAACACTTGCTTGTAATGAACTGTCACATTTGGCCTTGCAAAATACAACATAAACATTGCCTTTAATATTGTTCCCTGGTCCATAAAGTCATTTCAGGTTACAACCTGCTCCAAAACTTGCAGGACAGTTCCAAAATGAGTAGGCCCCACTTTTAGCTCCAAGGTTGGGTACATCAACAACACACTTGGGTCGTAGACCTTTTTCTAGGCCTCACTTTCAGCTCCAAGAAAATCAAGAACTTCAACAATTCTCTTCCAGGCTTAAGGCCTTTCTCCTGGGCCTCACTGTCCGCTTCAGAATTTAAGCACAATACTCCAGCAATTGCCCTGACTGAGCCCTCCCTTAGTTCATGCTTCTGGGTCTTCCTTTCTGTCCATCGCACTGTCCTGCTGATTAGGAACTAACTTTCTGAAATTAATTTTCCTGGTTCCTCTCTTTTTATTATACTGAGTAAACTCACTATGATTGGTTAATTGCATTGCTTGTGGGAACTACTCCAGAGATATTCCCACAGCTGGCCAAGAATGGCACACACGATACAAAATAACTTGCTAAACTTTTAAGAAACACACAGATTTTGCATCAACATGATATGAAATTCTAACATTTATATCATTGTATACTAGATTCAACATGCTTGGTATGTCACCATTGTAACCTTGACACACAGGGGTTGGAGACATTCTTGAACTGTTGAGAGTGGTATTTTACTGCAGCAAAGGACTCCTTGTAGCTACCAAAAGATTCTGGAAAGATGATGGTCATTATTGAAACCTTTGAATGAATCAAACCATCATTGAGGAGGATGGGTTATGCCAAGTCCTATTGCAAGAGTTCTAGAATGGGGCTGCTGCACAGGCACCTGGTTGCAGCGGGTGTTAATTTTTTTTTTTTTTTTTTTTGTGTGACCTTTTATTCAGACTTAAAATGTCCTTGGCCTCCTTTGAGTGTGAGAGCTCTGCCTTCACATAGCCATAGTGACTCTATCAAAGTGTGAGGGAGAAGGAAAGAGAGCGAGAGCGGCTAGGTTATACCATGTGGGTGAGAATTAACTGTCTAGGTTATTTTGCCATTGCTATTAAGGACAATGCAGAATGTTGCAGTTGCTCTCGCTCCCCCTCCACCCTTCCACTTCTGCATTATCGGGTATCTCTGAATGAAGCTTTGTCAGCACGTGGCATTATGCTGATAAAACTATGTACTTAAGCTTTTTTACCTTAACAGTATATAGTACCAAACATTGGGACAGCTGCAGTCCTTTGGTGCTGCATTATTAGCAGTGTAGGTTTCCCTGTTCCTTTTTTTAAATAGTGTACTTACATCTCTTTTCCACTGCTCCAGTTGAGACTCCCCCGCCACACCCCAAGTCCTCTTGTTAAGCATCTCAGAATAGGTTTTGTCCATGCACAGTTATACTGTGTTAATGCATGTTCTATTTTTTCACTGTACGGTGTTAAATGGCATGTGTGGGCATTTCAAAATGCTGCATCCCTCTGTTGCAGTTCTACTCCAGCAGCACTTTGCTGTTAGCAATATGCTCTTTTTGTTTGTTTGCCTGTGTTCATTTTCCATCACTGTAAAGTGCAATGTAAAACATCACAGGCCCAGTCAGCCTCCTCCATATCCATTCCATTTTCGTGAGTATTTTAACAATGTCAGTTCTGTGTTGTAAAATACAAAACAGTGTGTAACAGCTCCAGTCAGAAAAGTACTTTCATTGCAGATGTTGATATCATTTCCCTGCTGCAGTGCAAACTATTATGGCTCAATTTAGAGAAGTACAGCTTGAGTATTTTAGAATAGTATTTCTTACCATGTGAATGGCCTTATGGTCAGGGCTTAGGACAAGAGTGAGGGAGGTTCCCTGGCACCCAAATCGGTGTATTATCTAGGACATCAGCCTACTGTGCTATGTTTGTGTCTACTCAGAATCTGTAATTTTATACTTTGAGGACTAAAACAAAGAAAACAGGGTAAGGTAATAATGGTAAACAATTTATTAGAGCCATGGGGTTGGGTAGTGCCAAATGTACAGCAAAGTCACCTTTGAGTAGCTTAACCACAGTCCTCCTGTTTGAATTTGGGCTCCCTATTGAAATGTCAGCACTTTAAACTGCTTTTTTGCAGGGAGGCAACCCACACCGCCCCCCTGAAAATATATAAATGGCCAACTCTGAGATTGCTGTACCTTGGAGAAAAGGTAATATCCCGAGAAATGGTCATCTCAAACTTTCTGTATACAAGTCTGCTTTTTTGTCATTCAGTGTCCGTGCTTTGGGACTTGGTCTAGCAGGTCCTGACATTTTAAATGGTTACTGTGTAAAATTGACTATTTCCTTTTAAAGGTGTCAAAAAAACTCTTACTGTTTTAAGGTGAATGGATGTTTATTCCAAAGATGAAGACAGCACTGATTGATGAGCCCGTTGTGAACTCATTATATTTACTACTGCTCGTAATGAAGAGATTGGGACTATATGTACACTTGTATTAGGAATTACGTGTTTGTTTTAAAGTCTCAGGCAGAAGGGATACTTTTCATGTTCTGGAATATAAAGCATAGGTGGTCTCTTAACTAGATGATATGAGGTAGAGAACCAAGATAGTTCTTTTAAATTATCTCTTATCCCAACAGGCTCATCTGTAAGTAGTAAGTGGCCAGAATGTTTGCTTTATAAAGGAAATAAAGCTGATTTTGCCCGTTTTGCATGCCTTTTCATGGTTCTTGCACTGGAATGGGGCTAAATGTAACCCATTTTAATGTTTGAAACATTCTTCTGGTGGCAGAATTGTTTAGCAGTTCTCGTGGTCTTTTTAGAAGCAACTTTTTATAACTTTTCATAAATTACAATTACATACAGAGGCCAGAAACATGTCACTTCTGTTAAAAATATAAAGAAATTAAAATACAATTTGACTTTTTAAATTTCTGAAACATTCTGCTGTTGGTGTTTTTTTTTAGCAACTGTTGTGGTCTTTTTCTAACTACTTTGTGATGATTTTCAAAGGGTGAGGAAGAAATCCAACATTTAATGTTTTCATTAAATAAATTAGCCTTCCAGTAGCCATGTACTTTAAGAAGAGCATATGTTTTAAGTGTTAGTGTTTCATTTCAAATTAATTACATCTCCACTGATGCATAGCATATATCATAATTGAAGTAAAAGGTGTATGTAACTAAATAGAAACACAACATATCTTTGATAAAAGCATATTATTTCAATAGTATGACAGACATTATAATGTGGTTTGACTTCTTTAACTTTCATGTTTACTTATACGTTTTGTAAATGGTCTTGAAACATTCACAGACCTTATTATATGTCTCAGTTTTTTTTTCAATTCTTAACTGACAAGATGTTCTTCATGTTTCACTGTTGCAGTCATTACATTTGGGGTAATCTGCTGGCAGGTTGCCCTCAGTCGGCCTGACTAACAAAGTCTTGGGTCCTGCGTTGGTTACTGTCCCTTCTTCCATGACGTCAGGTCGTCAGGGGTATAAAACATGCAGCTGACGCCATTGCATCAGTCTTTCTTGCCGCGCGGTACCCGAAGCAGAAGCAGTTTGCAAGTGCTGGTCGGCTGACTCCTGAAATTTTCATTTTCGAGTTTTAGAACCGAAGTCTTCAACTAAAAGTTAAGTACCCCAATGGGGAAACTTTTTCTTGCTCCTTACAGATGTCAGTAAAGTTAATAATTGTATTACTTGTGGGAAGCAAATACCTCATAAGGATTTTCATTTGTACTGTATTCCTTGCCTAGGCTCTGACCACAATGTGCCTTGCTGTCGGTTTTGTGCTAAATTTAATCAATGCACAATTAAGTGTTGGTATATCTTTGCTTCTAAATATTTTGACTCAAGATTTAACTATCCAGAAATGTCGTCTGTTAGCAACCCGACTACCGGAATGCCTAAAAAAACGCAAAGAAAAAGAGACAGACAGAGGTCCAACACCGACAACGAAGCTTCTCCTAAGTCAGTCGCCAGTTCACCGGTACTCAGTGAGGCGCTTTCGCAGCCCCTGATACCTGCTACTTTTGATTTGCAGGCCACTACTGAGACCCATTCGGAGTCCGGTATGCCGCAAGGTACTTTGTTGAACCCGCGGATGTCTCTACCTTAGATGGGTCTGGAGCCACTGAGCAGGCACCGGCTTCTGAGGGTGTTTTCAGGCCTAAAGATTTGTACATTAAACTGACGTCATCTTCAAAACTAAGGCCAAAAACTACTACCATGTCTAAAAAACCGACGCTTGGGCCACGTGTACAGGCCTCAATGCCTAAAAAACAAATGATCAAAATGGCTGAGGATTTAATTACCTTAATCAGGGGTACCCATCCCCCTCCTGCTAAGAGGCCTAGGCAAGGCACTGACTATGAATCTTCAGATCAGGTTACTATTTCTTCTGATTCCTCTTCTGATCGGGAATTATCTATTCCCACTTATGAGGACTCTAATGCAGAAGATTCCATCCCTTCTGCTTCTCCTCCTGAGGATTTTTCTTTTGGAGAAACTTTGCATATCTTAAGGGAACACTTTCACTGGGAGAGTAAGGATTTCTCAGAATCTAAAAAGAGACTTGGGGATTTTCTCCTTCTTCCTCAGCATGGGCCTTTGGCTATACCTCCTGTTCTAGACATTGTTGATGATGTTTTCTCTGAGTCCAGTATGGCTCCTGATTCCCTGCCTCCGGCTCCTAGTAAACCAGACAGATATTATAGGGTTCCTGACTCCTACAAATTCCTTTTTAAAAACCCTACTGCTGACCCTGAAACCATTTCTCAGGGTCCCAAAGGTGTAAAGGCGTCTACTGATAAAAATCCTACCCCTTCTGATAGAGATTCCAGGGCGTTGGATAGATGGGGTAAGAAGGTTTACACGTCTGCAACCTTGGCAATCAGGGCTTTAAACTGTCAGTTTCTTATGCTTAAATATCAGCAGCATGTTATGGGTATACTTAAACAGAAAATGATGTTGATTTCTGACTGTGTGGAAAATAGAGTTGCAGGATTTATTGCATTCAGCTGAACAAGTTGGAAAACATTCTTTGCAATGTGGTTTTGATTCCTTGGAGGCCTCTTGCAGGACTGCTGTAACTGGATCTGTGAGAAGAAAGCATGCTTGGCTCAAGGGGCAAAATCTGCCTAACCATGTTAAAGCAAAATTGTTGGATGCTCCTTTGCAACAGGATAGTCTATTTGGTAATAAGGCTGAAGAAGTTTTGAAAAAGATGGACGATAAAGCTAAATTTATGCAAACTGTAAAAGGTTTCCTACAAGTGCAGCCACCCAGGTTCAGTAGGCACTGGCCTACTAAGAATTGGTCCTTTCCAATACCCACTAGAGCCGCTCAGGTTAAACCCAGACATTCCAAAGGCTCCAGGTTTCAGTCGCAAGGAACTTGTAGAACAAAGCAATGGGGTGCCTCCACCTCCAAATCTGGAAGTAACAAAGCACCTTCCTACGGTAAACAGTCTCAATGACTTTCCACTGCAATCACCAAGCACTTATCTTTTGGCTGCCCCTTTGGGGGGGAAACTGGCACTTCATGCACCAAACTGGCAACTGATTAACCAGGACAAATGGGTTTTAAATATAGTATCCCAGGGATACAGATTTCATTTCCACACGTTGCCAATCCCAAACGGATGGCCAGATCTTCCTCCAAATCAGTGGGTAGAGGCCCAGAAACAAGTTATGTCCCTCATGAATATGGGGGCTATTCAATCAGTACCTGAAAAGGAAAAGGGACAAGGTTTTTATTCAACTTTTCCTGGTACCCAGAAAAGTCAAATCATGGTGTCCAATTCTGGACTTATCTATTCTAAATACATTTCTGGACATTCCAAAATTCAAGATGCTGACTCTCCAACAGTTACTACCTATGCTAGGCAAGGATGCCTGGTTGGTAACTTTAGACTTAGAGGCGGCTTACCTGCATATCCCAATCAGGGAATCTTGCAGAAGATATCTCTGCTTGAAAGCAGGCTATTTCCATTACTACTTCTCTGCACTGCCCTTTGGCTTATCTACTGTGCCCAGGGTCTTCAAAAAGTGCCTAGCACCAGTAATTGCTTTTTGCAGGCAAAGAAATTTTCAAATGTATCCATACCTGGATGATTGTCTAATTCAGGCAGAAAACAAGGACACTCTTCTAAAACATCTGGCGTTTGTAAAAAGGCTTCTAACTTGTCTAGGGTATACCATAAACGAAAAGAAGTGACAGCTGGTACCCTCCCAGATAATTACATTCCTGGGTGCAAGCTTGAATGCAACTGCCCAGATGGCTTACCAGAAAAACTAATTCAGTTGATGACTTACTTCAAACAGGTGGCCACAAAAACACAGCTATATCTGCAAGACAAATTCTGCAGGTCTTGGGATTCATGGCCTCCTGCATTCTTCTAATTCCATATGCAAGACTGCATATGAGGAAACTTCAATGGTACCTAAAAAGCTTATGGAGTCAACATTGTCACAGCCTGGAAACAATGATTCCTGTCATTCCTTGTCTGCAGCTAGAGTTCCTGTGGTGGGCAGAGGCCTGCCACCAGAACAAGGGACTGTCATTCATTCCACCCCCTGCCGCCCAAACCCTAACTACAGACGCATCAGATTACGCTTGGGGGGGGGCATCTGGCAGGGAAATGCATTCAGGGCCAATGGAGCCCAATCAAATGCACCTACATATCAGTCAGAAAGAGATGCTAGCTGTACAGAATGCTCTGACAGCCTTCAAGGACCAGCTTCATCCAGGACAACTACTGATAAAGACAGACAACACCACAGTCATGTGGTACATAAACAAGCAGGGGAGTACCCATTCCTACCCCCTTTGCAGACTAGCCATGGCATTGTGGAACACAGCTTTGACTTATCAAATACATCTACAAGCTCAACTCCTGTCAGGAAAGCCAAATACTCTGGCAGACGAACTAAGCAGAAATCTTATGGACCCACACGAATGGAAACTGGATCCACAAATCTTCAGCATGTTGACACACAAATGGGGGAGCCCAGACATAGATCTTTTTGCCTCATCCCAAAACTATCAGCTGGACAAATTCTGCACAAGAATTCATCACAAAAAAGCTTGGAAAGTGGATACCCTATCCTTCAGCTAAAACCTATCAGTCTGTGCCTTTCCCCCTCTGCCTCTGCTTTACAAGGTCTTACTAAAAGTCAGACAGGAAAAACCAAAAATGATTCTGATTGCTCCAGACTGGCCTCGTCAACACTGGTACCTGTTACTGCGCAATATGTCGCACCTTTCTCTGTGGTACCTGCCTCAGACACCTTACGTACTGTCTCAGCAGAACCTTCAAATTCTGCACACTCATCTCCAAACTCTGGATCTTGCAGTATGGCTAATCAACTAATTTCACCAGTTACATCTCTCAGCAAACCTGTGATGGATGTCATGTTGGAGGCTAGAAGGCCTAGTACTAGAACATCCTATGCTGACAAATGGAAAAAATGCTGTGCCTGGAACTAAGCACAAGGAATAAGCACAGCAATGCCCAATATTCCTCAGATTCTGCAATACTCAACTGAGATGCTTCACAAGGGCCTATCTTTTTCTTCCATAAAAATCCATGCCTCTGCTATTTCACCTCATTACAACACAGAGCCTCCCCTCTTTTCTCATCCTCTGCTAAAGCAGTACCTCAGAGGGGCCAAAAATGTAAGACCTCACAGGAGAGCACCAACTCCTGCATGGGACCTCAATTTTGTTTTGGAGAAACTCACTCTTCCTCCTTTTGAGCCAGCTGCTACTGCAGACCTAAAATTTCTCTCTTGGAAAACAGCTTTTCTTTTAGCAGTCACTTCAGCTAGAAGGATTTCAGAACTACAGGCTCTTATGGCAGTAGAGCTTTTCATTATTTTTTACCCGGACAGGGTGGCTCTCAGGACCAATCCATCCTTTATGCCTAAAGTGGTATCTAGTGTGGCCCTCAATCAGACCATTCATCTGCCAACTTTCTTCCCAAATCCACAAAACAAGGGTGAGCGGATGCTGCATTCATTGGATGTACATAGACAACTAAGATTCTACTTAAAGAGGACAGAGTCTCTAAGAAACTCTGAACAATTACTGGTGGCATTTGCTGCAGGGGCAGAGGGAAAGGCTATTTCAAAGCAGACTATTTCCAAATGGATAAGCCATTGTATTCATTTCTGTTATATGCACCATGGTATACCTGTCCTCAAGGGGATCAGATCTCATTCCACCAGGGCTGCATCCAGTTCTGCAGCTTTTCTCAGAGGGGTTTCTACCAGAGACATTCTAGAAGCTGCTACCTGGACCTCAGTACATACGTTCACCAAACATTACCATTTACCTCTCTTTTCTAAATCCAGAGCTGGCTTTGCCACTGCAGTTCTGCAGGGCCCTATAGCTGCTCCTAATGCTGTATAAATCCATCCTCCCAACCATAGCTTTGGGATTCTACCCAAATGTAATGACTGCAGCAGTGAAACACGAAGAACATAGTACAGTTGTGTACACTTACCATAAATGTAGATGTTCGAGTGTATTCACTGTTGCAGTCCTGGTTACCCTCCCTCCAGCCCCCTGATTTTTCTCTAACTATACCTCTCATTTCTGTTACTATCTTTAAAAGCCTTTTTGGTGTATTTGCTTTTGTTTGGAGTTATGTGTTTTGTGTTTTTTATTCTACGTATATATATATATATGTATATATATATGTGTGTGTGTATATATATATATATATGTGTGTGTGTGTATATATATATATATATATATATATATATATATATATATATATATATATATAAATATATTTATTTATATATTTTGCTCCCCATTTGGGGGGCACCTGAGATCTGGGGCTAGAAAAACTGATGTTAATGGTGTCGGCTGCATATTTTATACCCCTGACGTCATGGAAGAAGGGACAGCAACCGATGCAGGACCCAAGACTTTGTTAATCAGGCTGACTGAGGGCAACCTGCCAGCAGATTACCCCAAATGTAATGACTGCAACACTGAATACACTCGAGCATCTACATTTATGGTAAGTGTACACAACTGTACTGTCTTTCTACTGTTCCAATGCTTAGTTATGTAAAACTTTACTGTTGCTCTAATAGCTTGTAAAATTATGCAGTACCGAAGTGGCATTCATTATCTGTTAGATTCAGTACATTTTCCCTTGTGTTGAAGTTGCACAAACAGGTCGAATTTTCAAGACATATGGATTTATTTTCTTACAAATGTCCAGCCTGTACAAGCAACACCACCAAGGCTTAAACTTGGAACATACTGCTGCATGAACATGCAGTTATTGACATAAAACAAGTGCTGTTTTATGGTACTGCTACAAAAGTCCCAAATAAAAAAAAATAAATTAAAAAATGACAGATTTAACTAACTCCCAGTCTGCCTTTGTGTGTCCATTGGTTAGCATTTTGTGTAGTCATTCAACATGCCATGCTACTTCTGCAGATGCCTTTAAGAGCCCCAAGAGTGGGTGCCCTCCTGTTTAGACAGTCTGCTTTTTTGGTACCTGGCCACGGGATACTGTGAGATTTCTGAAATTGTATGAGCTCTTTTATTCCACTGATTTCCAGGTGAGGACATGCTTTGTAAAATTAATTGTGTCACGAAAGTGTAGCTGCCTCTATAAGTTATGTAAAGGGTGTCATGTTTTGGGCCGCCTGTTGTAAGCTAATAGTAGAGCATAGCAAGGCTGTGCCATTTCAGGAGTTTTTTAGACCCACCCTTATAATTATTTTTGTCTCCCAGCAGAGGGGTGAGTATTTTCCATGCTTCTCCATTAGAACAATCAGATGTCCCTGTTGAGTACCACCATCATGTATTTTCTTAAACAAATCACTGCATACAGCTTGTTTTGTGGATTCATCCTTCTTCAGGGGATGAAATTTTAATGCTGCTTTTCAGAACTGATTTTGCAACAGTCATGATGTTCATCGTGTTTCACTGTTACAGTCATTACTCTTGGGTTATCCTGCTGGCAGGCTACCCCCAGTCGGCCAGAATTCCAAAGTCTAGGTCCGGCGTCGGTTGCTATCGCCTCTTCCCTGACGTCAGTGCGGCAGGGGTATAAAAGATGCAGCCGACGCCATTTTCTTCAATCTTTCTTGCTGCGTGGTGCCCGAAGTAAAAGCAGTTCACAAGTGCCGGTCGGCCGACTCCTGAGATTTTCAAATCTGAATTTCAGAACCAAAGTCTTCATTAAAGCTAAGTACCCTGTTGGGGAAACTTTTTTCTTGCTCCAGACCAATGTCAGAAAAAGTTAACAATTGTATTTCTTGTGGGAAGCAAATACCTCATAAGGATTTTCACTCTTACTGTATTCCTTGCCTAGGCCCTGATCACAAAGTTGCTAGCTGTCAGTTTTGTGCTAGATTTAACCAACGCACTATTAAGCATCGGTTCGATTTTGCATTTCATTACTTTGGCCGAAGGTTTAATTATATAATGCCGTCAGAACAACTGACGACCGGAGTTTACATAAAACACAAGGACAAGGAAAAGGATAGGCATCTGAGATCCAAAACTGATAACGAGGCCTCCGCTAGGCCATTCGCTAGTTCGCTGGTTCTCAGTGAGGCGCTTTCGCAGCCCCTGGCGCCCGCTACCTCAGAGCCACAGGCCATTTCCGACTCCCATGTGGAGCCGACTGGGCCTCTGGATACTCAAGGTATTGGACACTCGGAAATCATTCCCTCAGATGGGTCTGGAGCCGCTGAGCAGGCATCGGCTTCTGAGGGTGTCTTCAGACCTACACAACTATATATTAAGCCATCTTCAGCTTCAAAGACAAAGACTAAAACAGCTTAAAGACAAAGAAACAAGTACAGCATTCTCCTACTCAGACTTCCATGCCTAAAAAACAGATGCTCAAAATGGCCAAAGACCTAATTACTTTGATCAGGGGTTCCCATCACCCTCCTGATAAGAGGCCTAGGCAAGAGACAGAGTATGATTCTTCTGATTAGGTTTCCATTTCCTCTGATTCCTCTAATGAACAGGAATATTCCATGCTTCCCTATGAGGATTCTGATGCTGAAGAATCCATTTCTTCAGCCTCTCCTCCTGAGGATTATTCTTTTGGGGAAACCCTACATACCATGAGGAAGCATTTCCACTGGGAGAGCCAAGATTATTCTGAATCTAAGAAAAGGCTTCCTGTTTTGTTGACTGATGATATGTCCTTAGTTAGGAGTATATCATGTTCCACATATGAATCGGAAGGCTGTGTCTCGCCTGTTTTTGGTTTAGTGGAATATTTGTGTACTTGTAACTTTGTGTCTGCCATAACAGCTGTGACTAAAAGTGTGCCTGCTCTTCAGTTGATGACACTTTATTGAGTGATGATTGACTGAAAAGGAGCAAAATAACATTTGCCCTCAGTGGAGTTCTCTCTTTTTTTTCTTATGTAAGATCATAGGAAGTTACTATGCTACTGGCCCTGACGCCCTTAGAAGCCTAGCCAAGAATTTAGCCCTTGTTCCAACAAGTCCCCTCCGCCCCTGTCCAGCAGGGGCACAGGTGGAATCCCAGGGGTGTATTTTCTGTTTCCTATCTAGTTATCCAGGAAGAAACTATTCTGACACTGTTGAAGGGTACCGATGGAAAAAATGAATTGAAATGGAATAAACTTTTGGTAGACCACCACAGCAAAAATTCCAATGTGAAGATGTAGATAAAAAAGCCTATCAATCTGCTCAACATAAAGGACAATGACTGTAATGTAGCAATTAAGCCTTGAAAAGCTTGATCATTTGTAACAAATATGAATTCCATTCACATTTTGAAAATGTATGCCATCCATGTTTTAGTAGCAGCAATGACTGGATGGATGGATTTGTTGTTTTTACTATTTATTTATGTTTGCGTATTGAACAGAGATGAAACGCTACCAAAAATCAATGTAATGTGTCCCTCTTATTATTATAAGCAAGTAAGGGCTGAGTCTCTATATAGGAAGATTAATCTCGTTGTCTAAAAGAACCTGCTTTTCAGCTACGGTTTTTGACTAGCTAAATGTCATGAAAGTTAAACAGGCATTTGAGTGGTGCATTAGGCTTCTGTGGTCCTTTATGATTGGTTAACAAAATCAACCCATACTTGGCATCAAGAGCTTTTGTTACGGAACCACATGAATTTCAAATCAACATGATAGGTGTCAAGCTGCTGCTTTGACAAAATCATTGGACATGTTAAAACCAATAAGAATCGCGATTTAATGAATTTGCATGATGTTTATGATTGGTCAGATGTAAATCATTCTTTGATATTATGATTTTCATTGGCTATTTGTTTTTTAAAAATGTAAGCATTAGTCCTAAATTTTACGATCTGAAGAAGGCAAGTTGCCGAAAGCGCTTATCGGAGTTGAAAGGACTTATTTTATTGTTTTATTTCATTTGTTTGTTTTGCAATAAAACTTCGTTTTTTATCTACATCTTCACATTGGAATTTTTGCCGTGGTGGTCTACCGAAGGTTTATTCCATATCTTAGTTATCCAGGTTGTGCTTAAAAAGGGTTAATGAGGTACTCTGCTTGACATGGAAAAGGAGTCCCTTCCACAAAAGGGGGAGTCTCTGGGACACAAGTCTGTCCCGCCAACAAGTCCTATTGATTCGGTGTTGTGTGACCATGGAATAGATGTATTAAGTCCAGGGGGTGTGGAAGGTATAGGAGCTTCACCCCTTCCAGAAAAACTTGCCTCCAGTGTGTGATAAAAGTTTTCACTCCTTTTGTTATGATCATTCAGCACATGATAAAAGATTCATATGTTTCTTGTCCAAAAATGTCAAGTTGTACCAGTTTGTAACTTTAACAGTTCATCCCAAGATTTTCATCTGTATGATGTACCCCATTTATGTGTCTGTAAAAGCTATGGTTTGTCATTTTATGAGACCAAAACTTCTGTCCTTTTGTAGTGCATGTGGCTGCCTCACTTCAACAGTGCAAGTGTGTTCCATTCTCATTTCTTCTTAGTTTCCATTTTCTGAGTTCCTGTGTTTCATTTCTGATAAGTCTGTAATCTCATCACTAGCCTTGTATTTATTTATTTATTGGTCCCCAGCTTCAGGCTTGACCTTATGCACCCTGGAATGATGCACCCTTAAGTAAATGTTACCATACCCCACAAATACTCCATCCTGGTCACTCTGGGTCCTTTCCACTCTGCACAGTCACCTTTAATGCGGTATATTTTGCCTTCCATTTCAGGCCTTTCATTTGTGGTATACAGTTGTTTCATTTGTTTTTGTTGAGTTCTGTCTTGACATTCAGTCTCAGTAAATGGTCTCCTTGATGCCTGTGTGGTCTCTTCTGTGGCAGGCAGCTTATCAATCAGAACAGAAGGGAGATGTGAGTTCTGATATAGATTGTAGCTGTAGATATTCACTCTAGTATTTTTCTGCGATTGGACCCAGTCTAATGCCTTGCCTCGGTCAACTCCTCTACTATTTTTACTTTTAAAATTGTTTGTTTCATTGCCTGATTGTGTGCTTTTAAGAGACCATTGCTACAAGGTGGTCCTAGGTGTTTAGATATTGCAGAGAACACTAATACTATTGTTATTAAATGTTCCACCCTAGTAACTGAATAAGACCTAAGGTAGATGCTTACTTACCCAGCAGTGCGTAAATTTCTCAGTACTGGGTGATGTGACTGGACTTCTTCATGGTGTCCTTTGGCTGTAAGCTTAGTAAGAACCTGTGAATTTATTTAAAATTTCTGATTATCTTATGTTGATAATGCTTGTTCTGGCACTGAATCATATAAAATGGTTGATGAGGGCACCACCAACAGCAACTGTAACCATGGATGCATCCCTTCTAGGATGGAGAGGGCAATTTCAAAGGGAAACTAGTCCAAGGTACATGGTCAACAACTGAGGCCAATCTTCATATCAGTATCTTGGAAAGAAGGGTGATTCTCTTAGCTTTGCATTTGTATCAGGACCTACTCCCCGAGGGTGTGATATCCATACATCCGGACAACATGACTGTTGTGTGATATGTAAACAAGGAGGAACCCATTCTTACCTACTTTTTTGGGAAGCCATGAGGGTTTGGCAATGGGTGATATCTTCATAACACTTTCTAATAGCAACACACATCTGGGGACCTCCAGTGTGCTCGTGGACAATTTGAAGAGAACAGTGTTTTGCGTCATGAGTGGTCCCTCAGTCCTCCAGTGACACATGCAATTTTCAGTCATTGGGGTCAATATTGCTGCGACCTGTTTGCCTCCTATCTCAACAACAAATACAGGAGGCAGTGTGCCTTGATCTCCCCTCAGGGAGGGTTGTCGAGGGATGCTGTGGTCCACAGTGGACCCTGGGTCTCTTGTATGCCTTTCCTCCTTTTATCCCAGTGAATGAGTTCATATAGAAAGCAAGGTAGTACAAGGCCAGGGTTATTCTCTTTGCTTAAGAAGCGATCTGGGCAGATTGTGAAAGCGCTCACTGTTTTTATTTTATTTATTAAAGTGTTATACTCTTGTTGTGGAACTCTGCAAGTTCCTTTTTTCTGATTATTCTCATTGCTCCATTTTGGCTCCGACAGACTTTGTTCCCCCTTGCTTTGGCCTCTTCTGCTACATCTTGTATGGATGTTGGATCAGTATCCAGATCTGCTATTTCTCATCCATCTGGACTGCCTTCTCCAAATCAGAAATCCATGAAACTAACCATGTGGTTCCGTCAGTTTTAACAACAGCCAGGTATGCCAGGCTTCCTCCCTCGGTAGTCAGTTATTCTTTCTGCTACACAGAAACTGTCTGCTAAGAAAGTTTACCACAGTAAATGGGAAGAGATTTTCTATGGGCCTACTCCAAATGTCTAGACCCCTTTTCTGCACCAGTTCCTTCCATACTTGAATTTCTTTCTGATCTGTTTGACAAAAAGTTTTTCTACTATTAAGATTCAATTGGCGGCTATTTCCAGTTTTCCTGTTGGAATTAATATGTCAGTTGCATCTCTTAATGTCTTTAAAGCCTTTTCCTGTCATTAGAAACCCAACACCCCAATAGGGCATCACTATTCTGTTACAAGCTCTGACTCAACCTCTCTCTGAGCCTGCTATTAGAGTAGATTAACATTTCTTGCTTGGAAAACCATTTTTCTAGTCACTGTAACATCATTCAGAAGACTCCTCAGAACTACAAGCTCTCTCATCAAAACCCCCATATCTGTTTTTTCACAAGGACAGGGTTTCCCTTAGAACTAACACATCCTTTATTCTTAAGGTGGCATACTGTACTAATCTAAATCAATCTATACTTCTTCCTCTGTTTTTTCCAACATTTGCTAGATGTACACAGACAACTTAGATTCTATCTTTACAGGACAAAGGACCTTAGAAAGGATGATCAGTTATTTATTTATTTTCCTAGGCCAAAATTAGAAAAAGCAGTTTCTAAAGTGACTCTATCCAGATGGCTTTTAGATTGTATTTTCTTTGTATATCATAGGAAAAACTTGTCTTTAGCAAGTAAACCTAAGGCACATTCAACAAGAGAAGTTTCTATTTCTGCAGCCTTCAGTAAAAGATTACCAATTGATGATATTTGTGCAGTAGCCACATGGGTAACTGTACTCAACTTTGTGTCCCACTATAAGCTGAATACACAGTCAAGATCACGTTCATTTTTTGGCTCCACTGTACTCGGGAATGTCCTTCCTGACACCACCCAGTGTGACAACTTGGGATTCTGTACCACGTTTTAATGGATGAAAATAGATAACATTGACTGTAAAAGTTATGTACTTACCATAATGTTAAATATGTGTTGTCTGATTTTCATCCACTTCAGACTCCCTCCCTCCTAACCCATTCCAAATTGTCACCTATGGCTTCTAGATGATCAAGTGGAGGTTACTGTCTGAGCACAGTCTTGCTAGACTGAAATACCTTTTACCAGCCATTACAGATTAGTAGGCTGATTTCCCTCTACCATTTTTTTTCCATTTCCTGGATTAATTCACAAATGTACATAGACATATGCATATATAAATATATATATATATATATATATATATGTACATATGTATGTATGTGTGTATGCATATATGTATGTATGTATATATATATATATATATATATATATATATATATATATATATATGGATCCCCTTCGGAACTTTGAAATATCATATAACAGAAACTTACTTTGCCGAGACGAAAACATCAAACTTTTTATTTGCCGAACAGCAAATTTTTCAAAGGGTAAGTAAACAGTTGGCTGACACTGGTCAACTTTGACCTTTTCCCCACTGTAGTGCGATCTCGGAGTTGGCATATTTAGGTTGTGGGGGAGCAGCCCGCAACATGGGGTGGGGTGTGGGTTTGACATACTGTGTTGTGTTTTTTGCTGTAATGTTTGCCAAGAGTTCAGAATCAGATTCACATTTATTGACCAGGTATTCACGCATACAAGGAATTTGACTCCGGTTTCAATGACTTTCCAAGTATGAATTACATAAGTGACGTACATACAGCTGTAAAGAACAAGACAAACAACATACACGCAACTCTTAAGAACAAAACAAAAAAGTAAATATACATATATGTAGAAGGTGAAAAGTGCAACTCAGTGTAAGAAATACTGAAATAAACTTGGAAAGAAACAAGTATTAACAGTATATAAACAATACTGCAGAATCCTTGGAGTCTTGGGGAAAAAAGAATACCCCAACCTACCAAGCTGAGTTGACCATTTATGAACTTGATGTCCTGTGGAAAAAAAACTTTCTTATATCTGGTTGTTGTGGTGTTATTAATCTATAACGCCTGGCTGATGGTAATAGTTCAAAAGGGTGGTGGCCTGATTGTGAAGGGTCGGTGATGATCTTCCCTGCCCTTTTCATGACTCTGGAATAGTACAGGTCCTGTAAGCAGGGTAAACTAGCACCAATGATATTTCGGCAGACATGACTATTCAATGTAACTTATTTTTGTCATGATTAGAGAGAGATCCATACCACATTGTTTTGGATTAGCTGAGAACAGACTCGATGACTGCTGTATAGAATTGAATCAGCAGTTCCTGTGGGAGGTTGAACTTCCTCAGCTGTTGAAGAAAGTACATTTGCTGTTGTGCCTTTTTTATGATGGACCCTACATTGGTCTCCCACTTCAAGTCCCAGGAGATTATAGATACCAAAAACCTGAAGGATTCCACAACTGACACAGCAGTATTAAATATAAAGAGGGTGGTTAATATTGTAGTACCACTCCTTAAGTCCACTGTCATCTCCACAGTTTTAAGACTGTTCAGTTCCATATTATTCTGACTACAACAAAGGGCCAACTGCTCAACCTCCCATCTGTATGCAGACTCATCACCATTCCTGATAAGCCTGGTGATAGTTATATCGTCCGTGTATTTAATAAGTTTGATAGAGGGGTCCTTAGAGGTATAGTCATTAGTGTAGAGGGAGAATGGCAGTGGGGAGATCACACATCCCTGGGGCCACCTGTATTGATCATGCGATAGCTAGATGTAAATTTCCCCAGTTTCACCTGCTGTTTCGTATTGGTTAGAAAATTGGTGATTCGTTGACAGGTGGAAGCAGGAATAGAAAGCTGGGAGGGTGTCAAGTGAAGAAGTTCTGGAATTATTGTATTAAATGAGGAGCTGAAGTCCACAAATAGAATCCTTGCATATGTCCCTGGGTTGTCAAGATGTAGTGCAGGCCCATACTAATTGCATCATCCACTGACCGGTTCTCTCAATATGCAAAGTGAAGGTGGTCCAATCAGGGAGCTGTAATCCTACAAGTGAGCTCATTCATCACGCCCATCATTAACCTGATTAACCACACCTAACCGTATACTTCCTTTTCTTACATACTCGTCATTCATCACACCCATCATTTACCTGATTAACTACACCTACACTTATACTTCCTTTTCTTACATACTCGTCATTCATCTCGCCCATCATTAACCTGATTAACCACACCTACACTTATACTTCCTTTTCTTACATACTCGTCATTCATCTCGCCCATCATTAACCTGATTAACCACACCTACACTTATACTTTCTTTTCTTACATACTCGTCATTCATCTCGCCCATCATTAACCTGATTAACCACACCTACACTTCCTTTTCTTACATACTCGTCATTCATCTCGCCCATCATTAACCTGATTAACCACACCTACACTTATATTTCCTTTTCTTACATACTCGTCATTCATCTCGCCCATCATTAACCTGATTAACCACACCTACACTTATACTTCCTTTTCTTACATACTCGTCATTCATCTCGCCCATCATTAACCTGATTAACCACACCTACACTTATACTTCCTTTTCTTACATACTCGTCATTCATCTCGCCCATCATTAACCTGATTAACCACACCTACACTTATACTTCCTTTTCTTACATACTCGCTTCTCAGATCTTCCTTTTGTACACATTTTAAACACTAAGATGTTTATCTACCCTTGCATAACTACCTATGTAAGACTTGCTATATCCATATGACTTTTTATCAAATAATAAAACAAATATACTCTTCCTTGCACTATTAAACCAGCTAATATTCCTTCACAACCTTGTAAATATTTCCATATGACAACTTTCATCTCTGTTTTGTTCTCTAAATGTATAAGACATCAAAAAATGTATGATTACTTAGATTGTACACATCTTCTAAATGTAATACTCTGTAATTATCGATGATTTATATGCTTTCTTTTCTGTCTTGTATAATGTCTGCTTCTGTATATTACTACCTGTATTTTACTGTTTTGAGTTCTATGTAGTTTTATACTAACCTGCTTTGTGGAGCTTTTCTTCCCGCTCTTCCACTGAAAATGGGCTCTTTTGGCTCAGTGGACTTTCCCAGTAAACAAATGCCAATAAATAAATATGTAAATAAATAAATAATACGTGTGTGTGTGTGTGTGTGTGTGTGTGTGTGTGTGTGTGTGTGTGTGTGTGCATGTATGTATGTGTGTAATCAAGACAAAAAAAGCAGCACCAAAGATATTTGAAGAGAAATGTAAATAGTGGCAACTGGACCTGGAGAATTTCACAGTACAAAAAATAAAAAACAAAGGGGGAAGTAGTAAAGACTATTAGTAATAGGGTGGTTAAATAATTAGAAGTTGAAGTTATGGATTACCTGCAAAGCGAAGGATTTAGTGTAGGAAATACAACTCGGGTAATATCACAGCATGATGGAACAATGAGTTTCCAAGTTAAGGAGGAAAAGATAGAGCGGAAGTATCGAATCACTGACGACATGATGATGTTCTAGAACCTTCAGTACTAAACCAGTACAACAGTTTAGTTAGAGTTGCACAGCAAGGGAAGGAGCAGGAAACTGTGGCAACTCTGATGCAGGCAAAGTTGTGGAGTGATGAGCCAGTTCTCATATGAAAGAGCAATAGATGATGCAGGATGAACCTGAAGAGGATGTGTCACAAGAAGATGATCTGGAACTTTCTGTAGAATGCCCACAGGAAACAGAGCAAAGAATGTGCCCTCAGTTTAGAAAAAAGTAATATAAAGGAAGAGTTGTTTAATTTTAATAGAGATGGATAGACCTATTAAGATCAACGTAACAAATAGATTACAAATAGTAAATAAAACCCAAAATGTTAGAAGTCTGATAAAACAGATGAACATAGTAATCAAGATTATTAACAGAAATTCATGTGATATAACAGAAGTAAACGAGATATTACTGTGCAGTTAAATTAATAACAAAGTCTTAGCAAAAGAATGCAGTGTAGTAATTGAAAGGAAGGGAAGAATTTAAAACGTCATCATTGAAGCATCAATTAAAGAAAACTATAAAGCAACTAAGACCAGAAGTGTCTCTGTTGGAACAATAAAGAGGGAACAAATCTAGAAACCTATTTATATAGACACGATAAAAGCAGCTCAGAGTGACAGAAGAGACCAGGATCTGTCATACATTATTGCAAATAATAACTAAAGGTATCAGATAAGATGTCAACGATTTAGCTGCAGTGAACCATTAGGAACACTGTTGCTATACTTATAAAAAAAAAAAAAAAAAAAAAAAAAAAGGTTCACAGTACTAGAAACGCTTAATTTATTAAACCAGATAACAGCTTTCGAGATACACCCTTCCTCAGTTATCATTGTCAAGCTTTAAAATGCATCTCAGTATATATCTTTCATTGCATAATAGCACATGACACAACCAGCCAATAAAATAATGCATTCAGTTATCCAATCATTAACATAAAACATTTGATAAAACATAAAATACATGAATTTGTAACTTTATAGCTATATATATATATATATATATATATATAAGCAACTTTAAAACATATTTTTATATCACTTATACTGCATTTGTTTTTCCACTAGATGAGGTTTTATAGTTACCATATTATTTAAACCAGGAAACTTGGCAGCATCTAATCTAGTTATCCACCTATATTCTGCAATATCCAGTTTTTTTAGGGGATATAATTTATTTTATTTTACATTTGTTGACCGGACTAGTCTAGCTGGATACATGTCCATTTTCAGTAGAGGCCCGGGGAGAAAAGCTCCACAACATAGAAAAAAAAGAGAAGAAACTTATACTCAATAATAAGCACTTCAAAAGCAATGCTAGTAGGACAGACAGACGAAAAATACATGAGGTCAGCAAGTTATAAACAAAGGAATACAACTAGAGATATAAAGCCTTTGGAGTCCTGATATCACAAGATATAACATGTTGAATTAATTACAAAGAGAACTATCATTGAATATAAGAATATTACTGGGTTTTTTTTTTTTTTTTGTAGTTCAGTGGAGTTGGTGAAGTTAAATTAGTAAGTTAGTACTAAAGTAACGTAGTGAAGAAGTTGCGGTCAAAAGAACAGGTGAGTAACTGGAGGCAATAAAAGTTTCATTCCAGGTTAATACAAGGACAGAGCCACTGGGATTTAAGGAAGATTTTTAGATGCTTTTTGAAAGTGGGTGTAGAGGTAAGAGTTGTAAGTTCGCTTGGAAGCTTGTTCCAAATAGGTCCAATTGAGATTGAGAACAAAGAGTCACTAGCTTTGTTGTGAGATTTATGGTAGGCTGCTAGGAGCTTAGTAGCTGAGCGCAATGAAGAGAGGTTTTTATAAGGGCTAATAAGAGTACAGAGTATGGTAGTATTAGAAGGTTGAAAGAAGATTTTGTGGGTGATGTTAAGTTGCTGTAGCAGTAGTTGATTATGAAGCTGTAGCCAACCAAGTTGTTTAAGATTAATGCAATGGTGGGTACGAAAAGGGGCTCCTGTGGCAAATCTGGCAATGTTGTTGTATGAAGTTGCTAGTTTATTGCGATTAGATTTAGATAGGTTTGTAAAAATAGGTGAGGCATAGAGAAGGGTAGAAAGCAGGTGCGTCTGGGCAATGGTAGCTCTCGCTGAAGCAGAGAGGAAGGGTTTCAGCCTATAAAGAGAACCGAGTTTTCTATTGACTGACTTGATGGTTAAATTAATATGAGAATCGAAGTTCAGATTATGATCTAATGTGACACCTAGTAGTTTTGTAGTAGGCTCAGAGGATATTATTTTTCCATTATTAGATGTTATATTGAAGTCAAGAGCAGAGGATTTCTGTGTGGGTGTAAATAGTAATAATTTAGTGTTTTTGGGATTAAGTAGGAGACAGTGTTGATAGAACCAATTTTCAGCAGCTGTAAAAACTTTTTGGGTAGTAGCCTGAAGCTTGGCTGGGGAAGATTCTGAACATATTAATGTTGAGTCGTCTGCATATTGAATGCAGATGGTTTGTGGAAGGGACTTATTTAGATCATTAATAAAGATAGAAAAGAGGAGTGGTCCAGGAATGGAACCTTGTGGGACACAGATTTTGATGAGAAGCAGAGCGGATATGTGATTGTCCCAAAGAACAGCTTGCTGTATATTTTCTAAGTAGGAATTGAACCACTGGATTGCTTGGGTGTCTAATGCCAGGGATTCAAGGATGTTTAGTAAGAGTTTTTGGTTAACCATATCAAAGGCCTTAGAGAAGTCTAAAAAGAGGGCTGAGGACAGCAAGGTGTTATTACGATTTTTATTAATGTGGTCTGTGAATGATAAGAGAGCAGTAGTTGTACTGTGATCAGGTCTAAAACCGTGTTGGCAATCAGCTAGAAGATTATTTTGGAGAAGATGGTCAAGCAATTGCAGATGGATGCATTTTTCCATGATTTTAGCTAAAGGAGAAAGTAAGGCTATGGGACGGAAGTTGGAAAGTTCGTTAGTGTTACCCCCCTTATGAAGAGGAATTTTCAGAGGGATGGGATAAAGCCTTCAGTTATGGATCAGTTTATTAAAATGGAGACAGGATAGGCAAGTACTTCAGCTGCAATTTGTAGATACTCTGATGGTAGGAGGTCAGCTGAGGGAGAACATGGTTTAAGTTTCCTAAGTAGGGTGTGGATGAGATCTGTTGAGACTGGTTATAATTTGAAAGAGGGGGGGGTTGTTGTTCAGGGAGTAAGGTTCCTGGGTGGATCTAGGAGGCAAGGTTTTGGCTAGGGATGTAACAGTCTCAGAGAAAATTTTGTTGAAAGTGTCAGCAATTTGGTTGGGTGTACTCTGAGTGAGGTTGGAAGGAGTGGGAGTTTTAGAATTACCTGGATGTAGTAGTTTGTTGATACCTGACCAGAATTTCTGAGGGTTTTGGTGCTGAGTGTTTTGAATTTCAAGTAATAATTTTTCTTGTCTAGGAGTATTAGTTTCTTGGTTTCATTTCTAAGCTGTTTAAAGGTTTGGTGGTCAATCAAGTTTTTAGTGCAGCGCCATTTGGCCCAAGCTCTATTTCTCTGTAATATTTTGTGTTTGGTCTCTTTGGTTAGCCAAGGAGCAGGCTTTACTCTGGTTTTAATTGATCGAGTGGGGGCATGTTGGTTGAGAATTTGAAGGAATTTGTTGTTGAAGTAGGAAGTTGCCTGATTAAGAGGTAAGTATTTTAGGGGAGACCAATTGCAAGCTTTGAGCTCTATTGGAAGCTTGTTTGGTTGAAATATTTCTTGTTCCTGGTTGTTCTGATAATTGTATGCTTGGGGATAGGGGTTATTTTTCTGGTAATATACGTGGGGAGGTGGTCGCTGATATCATCAGGTAGTATGCCTGTGGTATAAGCCAGGGGGTTTCTATTGACTAGAATCCAGTCAAGGGTGCTCTGTTTATTGCTAGATTTATTTATTCTAGTAGAGACAGTAATGGTTTGATTGAAGCCATAAAGGTATATGTGTGAAGTTGGTTTTTGGGAAATGCAACAATTCCAATCAATATTAAAGTCTCCTAGGCGAATAGTTTCCTGAGGGAAGGAGGTGGACAGCCAGCTCCGTGTATTTTCAAGGGTATTAGTATTATTGCCTGGGGGGATGTAACAGCATATTATGTAAATGAATTTATTTTTATTAAGCAGTAGTTTGGTGATTAGGATTTCACTATTACTTGGTGAGGGTGGTTTAGTATCTAGTTGGGTAACCAGTAATTCAGTTTTGTAGAGTATTGCTACACCACCACCCTTTGTGATTGGACGGTCAAGTCTAAGGATGTTATAACCTGGTGGGATTATATCATTATCCTTAGTTTCTGATTTAAGCCAGGTTTCAGTTAGGCATAAGATATCAAAGGAATGGAGATCAAGTAGGGCATGCAGTTGGGTAATTTTATTATTTAGGCTACGAATATTTAGGTGGGCTATATGGAGAGAGTTGGGTGTGGTGATAGGATTTAATGATTTAGTTTATTGACATGGGGGATATTAGGAACGTAGTTGTTTGGGCCTGGGTTAGGATGAATGTCGCCATAAAGGAGAAGTAGCTGTGGGTGACTACATAAGTATTTGGTGAGTTTTGAAGAGGTTTGGAAGAGTTTCTTGTTTTGGAAAAACTTGATATGTGTAGTTCTATGGCAATGATGTAGGAGGATGAAGATGTTATATTGCTATGTGTTAGTGGGGTGTAAACATAGAGAGGAGAAGTTTTTGTACTGTTAGCTGGGGTTTAGTTAATTTTTTGTTTTCATAGAGAGTGAGGGTGTAAGAAATAAGTAGGATGTTTAGTAGTAAGGAAGAGGAGAGTAGAAGACTATATTTAAGTCTGCTTGGTTTGTACATATCAAGGGGGAGTGTTGTCCTAGAGGCAGGAAATGGTAAGATAAGGAGTTAAAAGGGTGGAGTAGTTTTACTATAGGGAAGGGATTGTAATATTAACGAGTAGGCGGTATTGTTAATTGTGTAATTAGGTGCTGAGGGCAATTGGTGGATGTGGTAAGAGGTTGGGTTATTGTGCTATAAGTCTAGGACCCCTGGGGGTGTTTGGGAATTGGGGGTAGGGTAGGGGAGCGGCGTGAGCCCGCAGGGCGAACGGAGCGGGTTGAGCAAAAGAGAAGGAGAGGCAGAAAAAAATAATCAGTCAGGTCGTTAGGGCTTACTCCTAGGGTCAGGTAAGCTATCCCAGTGCAAGGAGAAAAAGAAGTTGAAGAATATATACAAGGTAGAATTAAGCCACCTGGAGGGTGTTTAATCAGTTCAGAAAAGGTTTTCACTTTAGGCGCTCCTGCAAACTACCAGGAGTACATGGGACACGGTTGGACAGGCAGGAAGGTTTAAACATCTATTTCAGGTTGTAGGATAAGAATACTACGTCAGCTATTCTGTTAGGGATAAAGCTTTCAATTCTTGTTATTTCTTTTCTTTTTTGTTTTCCTTTTTTTGTGTTAAGTAGGTGTAGGATGCAGAGATAGAGCGAGATCCACTGGGAGGGAAAGGTAACACTGCTAGGCGTACCTAATAGAAAGTGAATAAAAACTGTTTCGGAGCTCAAGGGATTCCTATGGAGGGCAACAGATTTGAATTTTAATAATGCCACCTAGTGGCCATAATAAGCAATTACTTCCAATCTTTCTAGAGGTAAATGAAGGACGAACAAGGGAGGGAAGGTGAGCGGGGGCAAAAATAAGGAGTTCTAGACTGTGGCAGGTTGCTGGCAGACACGAGGCAGAGCCCTATCCTAGGACAGATATGTCACCAAAACAGTTCAAAAGGGTAAATAGCAGCAAGAAAAGTACATACATGCAGCAGTCCTTAGGGAAGGAGCTGTAAAGTGATTCTTGATGGAGCTGCTATTCTAAAGAGTGAACTTGAGGAAGCTTCAAAGTTAGGGTGGTCCACAGGGCAGGTATCAGCTACAGGAGAGGATAAGGATACAGAACAGCAGGCGGGCTGTAATAAAAGGATAAAAAAAAGAATAATTAGGTTACAATGTTAATTTACAGCAGTAAAAAGAGAGAAAGTAAGTAGCTAGATGAGAGAATTTAACATTAACATATTTAACATATAAGTAACAAACTGGATATTGCAATGGAAGGTATATAATGAGATGTATTTTAAAGCATGACAATGATAACTGAGGAAGGGTGTATCCCAAAAGCTTAGTTTCATAGGTAGGTACTAGGCTATCTGCCCGAGGGCATTTATAAGCCTAGCCAGTGTGTGTCAGCTTTTGCCGCCCCATTGATTAATTAACTGAGCCTCTGTCAAGAAGAGCCAATGAAGTAATCCCAGGGGTGTATTTTCTGTTACCCATCCACTCATCAAGGTTTCTCTTGAAGAATGTTGGTGAGGGGCTCTGCCTAATGTAGTTAGGAATTTTGTTCCAAAGCATGGGGAGTTTCTGTGACCGGAATCTATCCCTCCAGCATGTTCTATTTATTGTTGTGACAAGGTTTAGCTCACTAGAGCGAGTGGCTCGCAGTGACTTGGATTTCTTTAGGTGGAGCATGTCCATCAATTCTGAGTTGGATATGGCTTTGTAAGTCAGGCAGAGATCACCTCTGAGTAAGTGATATGCCACTTAGTACAGCCGGAGTTTTTCCAGTTGGGCTGCATAGGACATATGTTTAAGGCCAGTAATCCTCTTGATGAGGTACTTTTGTGGTCTTTCCAGCTGTTGGAAGTGTCTTGTGAGGTACATCACAAATGTGGCATTGTATTTTGTTATTTTTCTGGCTTAAGAAGTTAATTGTTTCTACTACTGTGAACTTTTTTTTTTTTAACTAAATGTATCAGCACAGGCAGAAAAACTTGGAAGAGATGTAAATAAATATAAAGCAAAAGTAAGCAGTTCATTGATGACCCAAAAAACTTAGAAAGTCAAGCAAAAGGAATAAATTGCCACCAAAAAAGAAGAAATGGACACATTGTGGTGAAATATTTTATAAAGACCCTGTGGAACATAACAAAGATGCTGAATGGATAGAAAAATTCAAAGATGCAGCAGAGTTCAAATGTATAAGATATGAAATGGGATGAAGTAGTGGTCAGAGAAAATGTAACAAAATAAAGAAAAGCTTCTAACTGGAAAACACCTGGGCCAGATGCCGTACCTAACTTGTGGCTAAAAGTATTAACATCTTTATGTGAAAATTAAGTCTCGAGTAAGAACTATTTATATGCACATCTTGAACTGACGCCAGCCTGGTTAACAGGAAAATGATACTTCTCCCACTCCAGCCTGTAAGCCTCCCTAAAATCTACAGACCATTAACTTGCCTTCCGACGATGTACAAACTGTGTACTAGAAATGATGCATACAGACAGGGTTTATTGTCATGTAGAAGAAAACTCCATCATGGCAGTAGAACAAAAGGGTAACAAGAAAGTCATATTGTCATTTGTTGTTAAATAAAGCCATAATGGAAAATTGTAGAAGGGGAAGAATCTAAGTATGGTCCTGAATATATTACAAAAAAGCATTTGACAGCACCTCACCACATTCATGGCTGAAGTAGTGCTTAAAGATGTGCAAGATGCGTCTTGCATTAATCAGTTACATTACAATGACTGTGAAACAGTGGCAAACCGCTTTGTAATTAAGCCATGACAAAGGGCAAATTATTTTCCCAAGGATAAAAATTCAAAGTGGGATATACAGGGTGATTCTTTGTCACTGCTGTTGTTTTGTCTTGCCCTTAACCCATTAACCTCTTTATTTACCAGATTAGGGTTTGGTTACAGTTTGGCTCCCAGAAAACAGACTTGCTTAAAAATTTTTTGTCTACTTTTTGTGGATGATCCCCCACCAGGCCCCAGGACTTCCACTCCTCATTTCTTGATACACTGGAAAATATTAGGGTACAACCCAACACCTTAATAATGGGTGATTTCAGCTACCCCACCATTAACTGGGAAAACTACTCGTGTACCAACTCTTGCTCAACGTTTTCTGAAATTCATAAATTCCAATGCCTTGGATCAACTTATGCACACCCCCACCAGGGGCAGCAATATCCTAGACCTGGTCATTACCAACATGGGCGACTAGAATACCGGAGGTCAATTCCTCGTTGGTCAGATCCGACCACAAGCTAATCAACCTAGACATTCACATCCCACCCCCACCCCCCCCCCATTAGGGAAACCACTGTAAAAAAATTCTCCAAAGCCAACTTCATGCTTCGTAAGATAGAAGTGCCAAACTTCACGACACCCATGCAGACGGACAGTAGAGGTACGACTGCTGAATCCTACACAAATGCACTTTATAAGCACTTACACGAGTGCATGCTCATGCTATCCCTAACAGAACCAAGATGGTATCCTCCAAAAAAAAGGAATCCAATCTGGTGGTCCCCTGCTGTAAACAAATTCTACAACAGAAGAAAGAAACTGTTGAAAAAAGAGTAAAATCCCGTGATTGGAGGAACTCCCTGGTCAGCATCAGTAAGAAGCTGAGATCCCTTATAAAATCCTCCAAAGCTAGTTACAAAATCGCCATTGATTCTGAAGACAGGCACAAAGCGTTCTATAGCTATGTCAAGAATGTCAGTGGCAACACTCAGATCTGCTCCGAGTTACAGCACAATGGCACTAAATATGCAGAAACAACTGATATTGCCAACGTCCTGGCAGATAGGTTCAGTGCTAACTTTACACCCCCCCAAAGGGCCCATCTCTGTACTGGAAGAATGCAAAGTTCCTGTAATCATGGCTGCACAGGTAAAAACCACACTCTCCAAAGCCAAGAACACAGCATCCATGGGACCTGACAACATACCAGGCTGCGTTCTACAGGAACTACAGAATAAACTGGCACCCCACCTAAGCACCATGTTCAGTCATAGCCTCACCTCAGGCTTTGTGCCCACTGAATGGTGCACTGTGACAGTTATCCCACTGCACAAAGGGGTAGCCACCACTGACCCCGGGAACTACCACCCCATTAGCCTCACGAGCCTGGTCTGCAAGGCCATGGAACGTATCCTCATGGAACTTATGAACAATGGTAATCTCCAAACTCTGGACCCCACCCAGTTTGTGTTTGTAAAAGGCAGATCATGTCTCCTAAACCTGATGGACTTCTTTGAAGCAGTCACCGTAGACGAGGGTAAGGTGGTTCACACAGCCTATCTAGATCTCGTCAAGGCTTTTGACACCACCCCCCACTCTGGAGTTATAGATAAACTCACTAAACTTGGTATAAATCCCTATGTCACAAGATGGGTTGCCATCTAGCTCACTGACAGAACCCACACTGTGAAAGTAGCAGATTCGAAATTCGACTTCAGACCAGTGACAAGTGGAGTACCACAGGGTTCAGTCCTGGGTCCTCTCCTGTTTGGTATCTACTTTTCTGACGTACAGGCTAACACAGAAGGTCTTTGGCTAATGAAGTTCGCAGATGACTGCAGACTAGGAGCCATAATTGAAACAATTAATGATGTGGACATCCTACAAAAGGGCCTCACTGAGACAGATGCCTGGTGTCAAAGCCATGGCCTCAAGCTCAATGCTTTAAAAAGTGCATTGTCATCCCCTTTGGTAAAAACTCTATACCCATGAGCTACCACATAAGTGGTAGTCTACTTAACACCGACAGTGTGATGAGACCTTGGGACACAGGTGGTTAGTAGTCTCTCCTTTGATAATCACATCGCCACAGTAGTCAGGAAATCCTTCTACGTGGCACACCATCACAAAAGTTTTCTCACCCAGGAAAAAAAAGGTCATTGTTCCCCTCTACTCATCACTCAGACCCGTTATAGAGTACAGCTCCCCTTTTGGTATGTACCTTACAAGACATCTACAACAACTGGAAAGGCTGCTGAAATACCCTGGAAAGAGTATTACCGGCCTCAAACAGATGCCCTATGCAGACCGTCTCAAAAAACTCCAGCTTTACTCCGTTGCATATCACGTACTCAGAGGCGATCTCTGCCTAAAATACAAAGCTATGTCAAACCCAGAGCTTTTGGACATGCTCCACTTAAAGAAATCCCAGTCCCTCTGAGCTACATGCTCTAGGGGACCTAAACCTGGTCACCACAATAAACAGAGCATGCTGAAGGGATAGATTCCTGTCCCAGAGACTTCCCATACTCTGGAACAAACTACCTATCTATATCAAACAAAGCTCCTCATTAGCACTCTTCAAAAAAAATATTGATGATTGGATGGGAAGTAGGAAATTCACCCCGGGATCACCTCTGTGGCTCTGCTTGACATGGGCACAGGAAAATAATTTTCTTGGGTGGCGAAAGCCAGGGTACCTTTTTGGCTACGCTTGTGTAGGCCCTAGGGCCAGTAGCCTAGTACCTACCTATGAATCTATGACTTAAATCTGTGCTTTACATTAGATGAGGAGTTGAAAGCACTAATGCAAATGGTTAAAACTTTCTTAGATGATACAAGAATTACATTTGGTCTTGATAAATGTGCAAAAACAATGTTTAAAGCAGGAAAGTTGCAATGCCAAGAAAATATCGGTCTAGGACAAGAATGTGATGTAAAGTAACTTGAGCAGGAAGGAATATATAAATATTTGGGAGGTGATGAAGGATTGGGAGTAAAACATGAAGAAATGCAAATAAAACTCAGGAATACCTCAGAATACTAAAACTAATATTGAAAAGAGCCTCAAAATCTAGAAATAAATTCCAAGCTATAAACCAATTTGCTCTTCCTGTTTTAACTTTTGGTTTTGTTTGTTTTTCTGGCCCCAAAAGGTATTGAATCAGTTGTACAAAAAATTGCTTCACACTAATCAAATAATGTATAAAAATCAGTGTATAACAAGATTATACTTTCCATTCTCTGAAGGAGATATGGGCCTCCTCAAAACTGATTACATGTATAGATCTGCAGTCATGGGGCTGCATACCTGTCTGCTGACCTCATTGGATCCAAACATAGTGAAAGTTTTACAGCATGAGGCAAAGAAGTCAAAGATGACCTCTCAGGTGGCAGTCTGGAATGTAAATCAAAACAGAAGTAGACAAAAATCAGATGGCAACTGAATGTGCCAAAAACAAAATAATATAATGAGAAGGATCATACAAGAATGAAAGAAATTTGGAAAAGCTTAAATATAGTGGCAAGTATAGAAATCTCCTTGAACAGCCTCATGTTGTTCAGGATTTGTTGCAGAAATGGTTAAGAAGAGAGATGTTGAAACCAAAGGATAAAAGGTAAATAACTGCAGTCCCTGTTAGTGGACTATGTACATATTGGTTTCCGGAGTCCTTTGAACATATGGGAGAAACAGACAAATTTAGGTTCTGAAAAAAAATAAAAAAATTGGGAGTCGCATATCTTGTTGTTGGGTATGATACCCTCATGGCATAGGGCGTACATACTGAAAGGCACAATAATGTGGTAAGATTATTGCATTGGGGATTGAGCTTACACTGCATTATAGAAGTAGCTGAGAAGCATTGGAAACATAAACCACAAAGCTCTATAGAGAATGATGAAGTGTACATCGCACGGGATCATCCATTACCAACAATTCAAAAAGTAGATGTGAGAAAAACAGATACGGTAATCTGTGAAAAAACATGTTGATTGAAATTGCTACACTAGTAATTACAGTGTCTCACATACAGAGAGACGCAAAGTGGTAAAATATCAGGATTTGCTGGCAGAAATGAGTGCAATATGGAAGAAAGATACCCAGACAGTTCCAATAGTAGTAGGAGCAATGGGTCTAATAATCTTCTTCTTCTTTCGGCTTTTCCCGGTTAGGGGTCACCACAGCGGATCACCTGTCCGCTCATGATTGGCAGTGGAGTTTTACGGTGTCGAGTTGCCAGCCTGGCAATAATTAAAAAAAAAGAACCTGCAGTCGCGTTTAGATATGCTACCAGTACATCCACCTATGTATGAAGTGCAGGAGGTGCATATTCTTGGCACATTATGGGTGCTGCAAAGAGCACTTTTGGCTAACAGAGATTGAAACAGTACTAATTTCATTGCTTTCATGGTATTAGAAACCCGAAAGATTTGGAGAAATTAATTCAGATAGATAATTTGAGGGGTATAATGGATGGTATAAAGGATTTAGCTTCTTGTCTGTTAGTAGTACAGGGAGCAGTTCTGTGGCAAATTGTCATTTACCCATCCATAGATCCAAGTTGTGCTTTAATCTGGACAGAGGTGAGTTTTGTTTTATGTGATGGAGAGTCCGTTCCAGAGCAGTGGTATCCTCTGTGAGATATAACTGTCCCTTCAAATCATTATTTTGCAGAAGAGGTTTAGATCTCTGTGTTGAGTATTTCTGGTGGCATTTGATTTGCTGGAGTGTTGTAGGTCCACCACTGTTGGGTAGTAGTCTGTAGGGTACCAAATAGAGTGACAGGTTTTTGAGTATGTTCGTGTAGGACATGTTGTTTTAGGCCTTGAACCCTTTTAGTAAGGTATCTCTGTGGGTGTTTTAGTTGTTGAATGTGTCCGGAGAGGTACATACCAAAGGGGGCATTATACTCAATTGCCTTAATAAGGGCTGAAGAGAGGAGATTATGTCCAGATCTAGACACAGTCCCTTTGTTTATAAGCTGCTTAATATAGAAAAACTTTCTTATGACAGTAGACACATTTTGGTCAAATAGTTCTGTCACTCTCCACATAGGTTCCCATATCCAGAAGAACTTGGTCATCTCTTAGGGGTGTATTGTCATTGTTGTAGTTTCCAGGGATAGAAGACCTCCCAAAGGATACACTAATCCATGTTTTGGCCTTAATTTTTGGTACATAATTCTAACTTGAGTTATTTGTTTGAAATAAACATTTCTGCCTGATGGCTAAGCCATTTGAGGATTCAGTGACTGTTTCCAATTTGCAGTCATCTGCAAATTTAGTTGGCCAGTCCTTTGGCATTGGCTTTTACTTCAGAGAGGTAGATGGCAAACAGAAGAGGTCCTAGCACTGAATGAATGGTGACTTTGTTGGAGATAGCTTCCACTATTTGGATCTTTTGCTGTCCTATCTAGGAGCCATTTGGCAATCCAGCAGGTGATGTAGGGGATTTATTGCCAGTTTAATTAGCTGTTCTACTATGCCTGAGTAGGGGGTTGTGCAAAAGCCTTGGCTGGGTCAAGGTGTGCAGTGTGTACTGTTTTACCTTCATCTATTGCGTTGGTGATGTTTTTAAAACAGTCGCCCAGATTGAGTAAACATGTCCTGCCCTTGCTGAATCCAAACTGAGATGGATCCAGAGTTTGAAGGTTCCTTTTATCCTAATTGATTGGTTCCATGATAACTCTTTCCATGTCTTGCGTATAGATCTGAAACTGCCTGGGTTTGTGGAAGGTCCTACCTTATGCAGGAGAGTAAATGTAGCTTTTTTGCTAGGTTGCAAAAGCTGTGTGGAAGCTGAGGTTAAACAGTGTTAAAGCAGTGACTAAATCATGCTTCATGCTATTTAAGGTGCATTCAGTGGTATTGTCAGGACCCATTAGTAACTTTTTTAGGCCTTATAGCCAGAGGTGAGTCAGTTTCAGGTATGTCTTATGGGATATAAAATGTACTTTGAATGGAAGGGATGTCCTGTTTCAGTTTTATTTTAAAGGAAGTGGCTTTATGGTTAGAAATAACAAGTGATGGATAGTCAAGAGATGGTATAAGATGCTCCCGTATTGCTAAGAACAAGATCCAAGATGTTATTCCCCCTAGCTGGTATGATAAATTTTTTTGAGCTTGTGCACTAGTGGTGGTGTCGGTTTCATGGAGTATTACTGGATAGTTTGGATCGCCTAGGAAAAGTGGTGTTGGGTTTAATACTGAGTCATTGCAGTTCATGTCTATAGGTATAGTAGCTTCTACCTTTCCTGTGCCATAGATAGAGTTCTCTAGCTACCTAGTATATGGTATGAAACCTTTTGGATAGTTATTTGGATGTAAAGAATTTGCCATCATTGATGTGAGTTTGATGAAGATTGAGACAAATCCAACATTTTTCCTCTCCTGTGCCATAGCTGGTTTAAACCTGTGGATGGCATTATAGCCCTACACAAATGAGTGTTCTTTGCTGTTTCAAACCTTGTTTCGTTCACTACACAGATGTCTGCATTCTCCAGGGTGAGAAGGGCTTGTAGGGACTGGAGTTTTTTGTTTAGACTGCTAACATTGTTAAATAACTTTTTCATGTTTTCCTTTACTTGATTCATTATGTTGGTAGGTTTATCAGGTTGGCATTGCCTGAAAAGGTACTTTGGGGTGGACAGTGTCTTTGCCAATAATCAAAATCCTAGAGGGGACACATGCAGGTCATCCCTGGAAAAGCAGCTAGTTCTGCTGATCTTATCCTGTCAGGCTGACAAATATTATGCCCCATTTGATTGACACCAGAAACTACGCCAGCTATTGAAGACTAGTACTTTTTTACTCATAGTGCAGTATCATCCTTGGAGAAGATGGAATGCTGTTCAACGCTAGGCTTATACCAGTCTGATAGCTCCATCATGTCTCTTCCTATAGTCAGGCAGGTACATCTTAAGTCATGACACCCACATGTACTATGACAGAGTGCTTTGATTTTCCTCATTTTTTTTTTCTTTTTGCGTATGCTTGTGGTGTGGACATTGGGTCTAGGTTATCACTGGTCATGTGACACCCTGACCCTATGTACAGAAATAGGACAAAGGGATTGTAGATTTGTGGATTTTTACAAGTGTTTGGATCTAGGGTTAGCTATGTTTTTTTCTTCATTGTCGAACCTGATGTGAATGCATCACTTGGGCCGTTCCTGCAAACGATCCATCACCTATGAATGTTATGTATTTATCATACTGCTATATGTGTAGAAGCAGGTCTTTATTTCTCTGCAACCTACTCTCTTTCCCTGGCCTATTTGGTTTTGTCAGAAAGTTCTTTAAGAAAGTCCTTTCCTTTGAATATTTTCTTCTTCTTTGCTGTGCCTTAGGTCAAACCTATAGAGATCCGGAGAGGTGTCTTTCTGTACAAAGGATTAAAAGCAGAGAGGCATAGATGTTATTTGTGTTTCACTGTTGCAGTCATTACATTTGGGTTTTCTGCTTGCAGGTAGCCCTCAGTCGGCCTGGTTATCAAAGTCTTGGGTCCTGCGTCTGTTCTGTGGCCTGGGAAAGTTTTATATGCTAAGCTGATTGAGTCCTGCTGGTCTGTAGGTAGAAAGAGTTTTTATGACAAAACTTTATTAATTTCACAGTAAGTGTCATATTCACAGTCATGGGGATACCAGAAGGTATCCTGGTGGTCAGCAGGCCTGAGCACTGAACCAGTCCCTAAATTGTATGCTAATCCCTTGTAAGCAGACAGACAGACCCATGCACACATGTACCTACAGGCAGTTCTAGAGAACAAAAATTGAACAGTGTCTGATCAAAGAATTTGTTATAAGTCAGATAAAATATTGGGAAAGGTTTTGAGAAGAGGTTATTGTTAAATGTGCATTTTTTGGAAGGGTTGAGGAAGAAAATTCTACATTTCAGAGTTCTGAGTAGAATTGTTTCAGAAAACTGTTACTGTATATTTGTTGTAATTAACTTCCTAACAGTCCATCTCCACAGCTGCCCAAGTCATTTGACTGAGGTCTAACCCTCCTCATACTCTCTATAATCTGAAGTTATAAAAGGGCTTTCTTTACAGTCATCTAGACCTTCATTTCAAAACAAAATCCTCTCCAGAAGAGTGGATTTATTTTGCAGGTCGCTTTACTGCCAAGACTGGTAACTATGCAATTGTAGTTCTCGACTGTTTTTTAGTTTTAGTGTAAGAGTTTGTGTGGGATGGACACATATATATTATTGCAATTTCATCATTTTATGTACCTGTTACATTTCATATTGCAGACTTTATTCACAGGCCTGTAACTTTGCACACCGAGGTCTTTCAGCAGCAGAATCCATATTGTACATGAGAGAAAAATGTGGGTGTGTCTTTTGAATGTTCATAACACCTGATAAAACACAGTGTACAGTTTACCTTTGTGGCATCTCTCCAGTTTCCATAAAAGCACTTTTCAGGTCCAGCTGTGATTGTCATTGTGAAAATGTGAAGTATTGCCAGCTATGCCAGTAGAAATAGTGCAGTGGATGTGTAACAGATGCCAGCACAGCTAGCTGGAATTTTGTAAAGAATTATATGTCATTTTGTATATCAGACTGATTTGAACAGATGCATGTGTTGAAAAAAATTTTTGTAAAGCTGCTTGTGTTAAAAATGTACCAGCAGTCTACACTGCTGGACAGAAAAAAGAAATATACACTCATTATTGTAACTTTTTAAATGTATATGTTTTAACAGAGAATACTGGAAGAGAAGAGATTAATCTCAATCCACCTAACTTTGAAAATAGTTTGAAATAAATTACCTGGCTTAGACCATAAAAGATTGTATCTTACAGTTCTTAGTGCAGCCAGAGACAAAACATCTGTTCTCTGAAGCTTTCTGCAGTGTCTTTGGGGTGAACTAATTGTTACTCTGGAAGGGTTGCAGCTTGAAATTGTTTTATGACTTTATGACTTCAAGGAGCTGCAGCAGATCTTAGCAAGGCTTTCTGTGTGTGTGTATTTTATTGACATATATGTGCTAAATCCTGACAGCTTCTAGCCAAGGGGGTAGCATGGGAACCAGAAGTCAGATGACCAGATGTATGTGATGTCATTCTGTAGTCCATCACTAAAAATTATATTTTAATACTAAGTGAGACTGACATCTCATTGCAGTCTGTTTTTGTAACTTGACAGAGAAGGTCTCTCACCTACTTCATCTTGCCTTGCTGAAATTAGTGAACCAGGGAATAGTAATTGTTTAGAGCAGTCAAGAAAATATATCGGGATTAGTTTAAGTAATGGTTTTCTGTGTCTGTGTGAATCTATTCATCAGTGTTATTTTGTGTTTGAAACTCTTGGTGTTTATACTATAAATAGATATTTAGTATTTTCATGTTCTTTTCTTATATATTATTAGTAAATATATTTAAACTTTTTATTATGGCTGGTCTTTTATTGAATATTTTAATCTCTGAGAGTACTTGTATATATTTGGTGACATCTCTGGCCACTCCTGAAAGCCTTGCTGTTGGTCAAATTACCATTTGCATTAATATTAATTTTACCCAGTATAATTGTGTACCCTTGCACGTAAGTAAATTGCTTTGGAGTGTCTGGTGGCAGTATAACTACCTTATAGTGTGGGCAGAAGGGGGCATAGCTAGTAAATCTGTGCCAGCCTTTACCGTGTGTGTGTGTGTGTGTGTGTGTGTGTAAATCAAATGTTAAGGAGTGTGTGTATGTCAGTTGTTTGAAGCAGGGACATGAAGCACTGGTTTCACAGAGAGGGTGCTGGAGAACGTCACTTGGACACACTGCTGAGGTCTTAGCTCTCTAGCTGTGCCAGTGAAGAGTCTTATTGGAGACCTGGAGGGAGACAGACAGAGAAATCCAGGTCCCAGACTGAGTGTGTTAGTGTGTTCCCTATGTGCCCTTAAGGGAAATTGTGCTTGATGCAGAGAACTACATTTGGAAATACTGGGTGTATCCATTTTTTTTCCCCAAGTGAACGTTCCTCTCCAGTACCAGTGGTGAGAATTCAGACTCCTTGATTACTGGCCCAGAGTGTGGACATCAGTCATATGCTTTCCTTTTCTAACATAATTTTTGTTCAATTTAAAATAGCTAGTTTACTCCACTCTTGCTACACAGGAGTTACTTTGCCTGTCTCTGCATTTGCTGGTCATTTTACAGCTAGATCTTCCTGTTACAATCTCCAGTCTCTCCCTTCCTAAGGATATGTCTTTCTCCGTTATCAGAATAAGAGGCACTGTACTAGACATACCTTTTCTAGGATGGGACCAACATTTTTGGGAATCTCTGTCTTCAAAATACATGAAGATCTTTCCATCTTTTGTCCACTATTGAAAAAAAATAATCTCAGCCTAATGTAAGTCTTACCACACTGCTGACATAGACTGTTTCCTTTTATCATAAACCTTTCAGCTTTCATATTCTCATTTTGTTTCCACCATCTGAATTTCTGCTCCCCTTTGAACACCTCAGATTAATATCCCCCTTTCTGTCATCCTTACCCATGTTGCTAATATATACTGCCTCTCCCCATTCCTCTTTTTTTAACTGTAAATAGTGTACATACTGCACCTTATAATGTGAGTTATGCGCGATCTTGTTGCCATGTTTAAAATCCTGATATACAGTCACTTTAGCTCAGTGAGTTAGAGAATAACTAACTTTAGTGTGTTGCCTTGTTGCTAGTTTCTATGTTAACTTTTTGTATCCAAGACTGGTCTGAAAATGGTCCATGTGCATCTGTGCTCTATCCCAGTTAATTAATTTAAGTTAGCAATAAATTAATTAAACTCTAGGATTGCATATCACAAGGCTGCTAGCAGAATGTTGCATCCCAGCAGCATCTTTGAAGTGTTTTACAGAGTAATGATTTTCATTTGCTTGTGGAGTATGTATAGCAAATGGTTACTTAGAAGTTATTTGCCTGAATCCTGGAAACATCATGGTAATGAAAATACAGCCAGAGGCTGCTTGATAAGCGAATCTGTTCTACCTGCATTCTGCCGATAGAAGCTGTTATTGAAATGGAATTGATTTTTACTCTTTTAACAACATGATGTAATTGAAAAACAGTGTTGTTTCATGAAAGACATCACTGAGCTACTGACAATACACATTTATAAACACTGCTTGAGAATGTGTTTTTAAGTATTTTTTTTTCCAGCGATGACAAGATAAACGCAATTCATACTGACTGATGTTAAAACATTTTAAGTAGGACAGCTTGGGTTTGCTGATGTTTCAACCTCTTGTAAATAAAATAATGTCTAAGGAGGCATTCACTAGGGACAAAAAGCAGGCCATAGGGTTCACTTGAACTTAAAAGAACAGTGCAGAATTCCTGTGTGCTTCCGACTGCCATTAGTTTAAACTGATAGTAGGTGTTTTCACTTTGTTAGTTCAGTATATTTCAGTGCTTGTTTTACAGGGAAGACTTGGACAGAAAAAGATCACAGTGTAAATCTGTGGAAAATTTAAGAGGTCAAGCATACCTCTCAGCTGCTTGGAGTAAGAAATCTGGCAAAGCCTAAAATAATGGAGGGTATGGGGACAAAGGCCTAAAAGTAGGAACATATTTTAAATATTGCTCTTATAAATTTAGAAAGTTGCTAGAATAACAAGATTTGTGTTGGCATGCATTTTTTTTTGAAGAATATGAGGTTTGAAACTTAAGTATTATTTAGTGACTTCAATCTTCAGTGATTTACCATAAAACCACTAATATATTGTAAGGGAGAGACCGGAAATATTAGACAAAAATCTGGACATTCATCGAAAATCTGGGCAGTTGAAAGGTGCTAGTCAGCAAAAGCAGCATGTTTCCTAGGTAGAAGGAGACTAGAGTACCCACAAAAAAGAAATCATGTGGACACCGGGAGAATGTACATATCATCCAGTTAACTTTTAGAGGCCTCATCATTACAGCTTATGGGGTCAGTTTCAGCTCTGGTAATAATGTAGACCTTCCTGCATGTGCCACATTCAAGATTGGCCTCTGTCCAGATTTCAGCCATAGGATCACAGGTTTTGCATTTTCAACCATTTACCCTATTTTTTTCCGGATAGTGTGTCTGTGTCACTTCAGCAGGATGCAAAAGCCCTATCTGAACAAGTTCTGTTATCTTCCTTTTTCTTGGAACCCTGCCCCATGAGGTGAGGGACGAAGGATTAGGTATAAGAGGGAACATCTAGATTCACCCATGTATTTCTATACTGGACATGGCTGAAAATGACAAAGCTTTTTTCTCTCCATCCCCATCAGATGACTGCAAATTTTGTGTGAAAGTGGGATGGACTACAGAGATGATGAACATATTCTGTAGGAAGTCTTTCAGTTTCTTAGGTATTCCTATTACGTGTGTTCCCCATCTGACAAGATTTATTTATTTATGTATTTTACATTTGTTAACCGGGGGTGTCTGACAGAGCCGAAAAGGCCCTTTTTCAGCAGAGGCCCTGGGAGAAAAGCTCCACACAGAAAAATTACAGACACATTTAGTTTTTAGACATGATCAGTATACACACAAATTACAGGAAACATGTTTTTACAGTGGTATGTGGCACATAAACAGTTACAGTGGAGAGAACAAACAAAAAAATATTAATATTTTCGGAGTTTCGGTATACTTTTCGAAACTCCAACAGAACCGACGGTGGCAGTGTCAACCGTAAACGAGGATGGCAGGCGTACGACCAGACCAGGGACCCGGGAGATGGACATTATAAAAAGAAAAGTAAATGGACAAATAAATAAGGTACTGTTACCTAATACAAATGAATATGTTATTAACCTGTCTGAATATGAATTTAACACAGTGGAAATGAATGTCCTAGAGAAAGGACTGAAATTCATACCCACAGTGTTACCTAGACTCTATGAAGTTAAGGGAGAAATTCTAGAGCTGGTAAGGAAAATGTATTTAAAAGAATATTTCTTTAATCAAAAAAAGGAAGATGATTGTTTAGAAAGTTCAAGCGATTCAGTAACAAGTGAGGACAACTATTTCACATGCGAGTCTGAAACAGAAAGCAATGCTTATACATTGTTTGACCTTAGTAAGATTAAAGCAAACAATACATTTTGCCCAACTAGCAAAAATGCACATATACAATGCTTTAGTAATGCGACACAGTTTTTTGTGGAGAGAGAACTAAAACCTATTATTAAGAAAAATAGGAGTTACAACTTGAATAAGGAAGAATGGTGCAAATTACAGGATATGAGTCAGAACAGAAATATAGTGTTTAAACTATCAGACAAGGGGGGCAAGTTAGTTATATTGAATGCACAGGACTATTATAACATGTGTTTTGAACAATTGAAGAATGAAGGAGTTTATGGTAAAGTGCAGGAAAATATTCTTAAACAGGCACAAGAGGAACTATATAAATTGTTAAGGAAAGGGGAAAGGTTATGCTATTTTACAGCTAGGGACATAAATAATAAACTGTATATAAAAAATAGTACTATAGCAAAATTTTTTTGTGTCCCAAAACTGCATAAAAACTTTTTCCATCCCCCAGGCCGCCCTATAGTATCAGCAAAGGGTTCCTTTACACACAAGGTGGCTAGTCTTTTGCATGAAATATTAATAGGAGAGGTAACCAAGTTAACATCATATATTAAGGATTCATATGATTTACTGGATAAAATAAAACAGACAGTCTGGACAAAAGACATCACAGTGGATGTAGTTAGTCTTTATACCAGTATTACCCATGAACTGGGTTTGAGGGCTGTGCAATATTTTTTGAAAGAGTCACCAAGGACTCAGTATATAATGGAGTTATTAAATTTTTGTTTAGTTAACAACATTTTTGAATTTGATGGGACATTATATAAACAAAAAATGGGAACTGCAATGGGGGCAGCCTTCGCCCCAGCGTATGCCAATTTGTTCATGGGACTGTTTGAGTTGGAACATGTCTATAGAAATAGTTTTTTTAGGGGTCATATAATACAATATTTTCGTTTTATCGACGATTTGATTTTTATTTGTAAGGGTGATAGAGAGGAAGCTAAGGTATTTATACAATATTTGAACAGCAATGAATATAAAATCAAATTTGATGATATCCATATGGGAGAAGAAATCAATTATTTGGACATAAATTTGAAGGGGCAAGTAGGCAAAAAAATTCAAGCTAAAATATATAGGAAGTTCGAACAAATGAGTAGGATGGTACATGCTACTAGCTGCCACCCAGAACATACATTGAAATCTATCCCATATGGGGAAATGCTAAGAGTCAAAAGGCTATGTACCAGTGTTAGGGAAGCAGAAGTAGAGTGTGACAAGGTCTGCAATAAATTCATGGAGAGAGCTTATGACCCAAATCAAGTGAAACTAAGTTGTAATAAAGTATTTGGAAAAAGTAGCTGAAAACAAGATTATGGGAACAAGGACAAAAATAGTCAGCATGTAGTTACAAATTACAAGGGAGAATGTTCAAAAATGTTTTTTGTCACAAAATATACTATTTTTTCTAAAGTATTTAATGAAATGATAAAAAATAGTTGGAACAAGACAAGAAGGGAGGTACCTTCTTTGGTGAATGTTGAGCTTACTATTTCTTTCCAGAGAGGGAGAAGTTTGAAGGATTTTTTAGTAAGAGGCAGGTTTGAGAGACCAACACAGAAGCTAGCATGTGCAATAACAAGGAATGGAACTTTCCCCTGTGGAAAGTGTGCAATATGCCCTTACATAATCAGAGAAGCTGAAGATATTAAGGGGAAAAGTTTTAATACTATAGGAACATTTAACTGCACTAGCAGGGGGATTATATATCTTATAAAATGCTTTTGTGGCAAAGGCTATATTGGGGAAACTAAAAGAAGTCTGGCTGAGAGAATAAAAGAACATGTTAGGGATGTTAAAAATAGGAAGATGAGCAGCCCAGTGGCAGAACATTTTCATTCAGAACATGGGGGTATAATAGACAATATGAAAGTCACTATTTTGGAACAAGTATATAACAAATATGGAGATGAAAATGTATTGAAAAAGATTTTAAGAAGAAAGGAAGCAATTTTAATAATGAAATATGAAACTTTGCAGCCTTTAGGAATGAATAAAGAGTGCAATTGGCAGAACTTCATGGGTTAATTGTTAGCTTAACAATTAGGAACTGATTTTATTATGTAATGAATTGTTAATTGATATGGCAGCTGTATAAAAGGACTGTGAGAGTGAGCTTTACTTTTTTACTCTGTAAAGGCTTGCAGCCGAGGCGCTAGGAGAGGAGAGACAACTAAAAGGTTTTTATTAAATTCTTATTTTGGAAAGTAGAGCTGTTTTCACTGGTCTTTTGTGTGGTTTCAGAAAAAAATATTAATTTTAAAAATAAAGGTAATTAATAGATTTGTGGTGTACAGCTGAAATTTGGAACATAGGCAGAATACATACATAGTACACAGGTACAGTACATACATTGTAGATTAGCCAGTGTTTGTGAGTAAGATTGAAAACTATTATCAAGTGTTCTAGATTTTGTATGTATGTGTTATCCACTTTCACTAGCCTGGGGAGCAATTATGGCACTGCCAACTTTCCTTGAGATGTTGCCTGATGAGGTCTTTAAAGGAGGCTTGGATGATGTGTTTTGAATGCTTGTAGGGACAGAGTTCCATTTTGTAGCCACTGAACTACTATATAATGCATCTCCAAAGGTATTGTAGCTGTTGGTGACTTCTAGTAGTAGTTTGCTTGATGATCTAAGAGGCCTTTTGGCTGAGTAATGTTGTACTAGGTTTTTGAGGGCAGGACACTTATTGGGGAGGTAATAGATAGAATGACAGAGGCAGAGCTGACTGTAGGTTAGGAGGATGGGCAGTTCAAGCCAGTAGAGCTGTCTCAAAGCAGTACAGTGATGAGTTCTATATGAGCAGTTTGCAGCAAAGCGGGCAATTCTGTTATAGCAGGCTTCCATTTTGCTTAGTTCAGTTTTGTTGAGATTAGTCAGAATGGGAGATGCATAGAGTAGGGTGGATAGAAGTTGGGATCGAGCAATGGCTGATCTTGTGTTGTTGGTAAGAAATGGTTTGATATGGTAGAGCGACCCCAGTTTGGCATGTACTTTTTTAATAGTTAAGTTGAGATGACTATCAAATTTTAGGTGGGAGTCTATGGTTATTCCCAATAGCTTAGCCTGTGCCACTGGAACAATTGGAGTAGCATTAGTGGAGTAGATAGTGAATTGACTGTTAGTGTTTTTGTTAGAACTGGTTATAATCATAAGCTGAGTTTTCTTTGGATTGAGGATAAGTTGGGCTTTGGTAAGGTAGTTTTCAACGTCAGAGAATGCTAGTTGAGTTGTTTGCAGGAGGGTGGGAATGTTTTGTGCAGCACAGATTAAGGTAGTGTCATCTGCATACTGAATTATAGATGCATGCTGTGTGGAGGTATGGAGGTCATTTGTGAAGACTGTGAATAGTAGTGGTCCTAAGACAGAACCCTGTGGGACTCCTATAGTTATGGGCAGCTGAGGAGAGAGATAATTTTCCCATTTCACAGCTTGGTACCTGTCACTTAAGTAGCTTTGGAACCAGGTAAGAGTGGAATTTGATAGATATTGGTTTAGTTTGTTTAGCAGGATTTGGTGTGAGACTGTGTCAAATGCTTTGGACATATCCAAAAAAGAGCTGACACTTGTAGGCCTTCATTTTTGCGATGGTTTACTGTGTCTGTGAAGCAGAGGAGGGCTATAGTGGTACTATGGGCAGGTCTGAAACCATGCTGGGCAGGTCTGAAACCATGCTGAGTAGGTGACAGGATGTTGCTGTCTAGGAGATAGTTTAGCATCTAGGTATGGATGCATTTTTCTAGGATTTTGGCCAGGGTGGAGAGTAAAGCAATGGGTCTGTAGTTATTAAGTTCAGTGGAGGTCCCGCCTTTATGTATGGGTGTAACATAGGATATTTTCCAGAGTTTGGGCACATAGTTTTCAACAATTGATCTGTTTATGAGAGTGGAGACTGGGATAGCAATAGCATCTGCTGTGAGTTTCAAGAAATAGCTGGGGAGTAGGTCGGCTGCTGTTGATGAGGATTTTAGTTTGGAGAGCATGCTTTTGATTGAAGTGGTGGAAACTGTTTTGAGGGTAAAGCTTGTATTAGTGTTATTTGTGTTGGGGGGATAGTGAGGAAGGAACTGTCCTGTGATACTAAGGATAGAATTGAGTTCACAAAGTGGGAGTTGAATTGTGTTTCGATGGGAACTTTAATGTCAGGGGTGGTTGGTTTGGGGGTAGCCTTTTGGGTGGATTTTAGTAGCTGGTTTAATATTTGCGGGTTGTGTTGGTATTTAGTTTGTAATGTTGTGTAGTAGGATTTTTTGTCCAGCCTAATGCATTTTTTTGCATGGTTGCGCAGTTCTTGGTACTTAGTTAGGCTTTGTGTTTCTTTGTGTTTTTTTTATATTAAAGCCAGGCAGTGTCTCTGGACTTGAGGATTTGTTTGGTTTCTTTACTGAGCCAGGGGTTTGTAGAGGTTCTAACCTTGATTTTGCGCAATGGAGCGACAGTGTCTAGATGTTGTAGAAATGTTTTGCTGAAATATGCTACAGCCTGGTCAAGTGGGAGGGTTTTTAGGGGGGTCCAGTCACAGTTACAGAGTAAAGTGTTGAGGACCTCAGGAGATAATTTATTTGCGTTTCTAGTGGATATATAGCTAGTGGTTTTGCATATGCTTATTCTACTACGTATAAAGTACATTATGTTGTGGTTAAGATGATTTAACTCATGGTTCAGACTTTTGAAAGCCTCGTCCTTAAGAGACGGGACAAGATCCTTCTGATCCTGTAGGCCTGGATGCATCTGTAATAGATTCTAGAATTGGACTCAATTGTTGCTGCTTCTGCCTTGAAGAAGGGTTTACTCCTCAGAGCCTTATTGTCCTTCTGGCATACAAGGAATTTCACATGTTGGACAGGCTGAGGAGCTGATTACTCTTAACCATGAGGGCTATAAACTACTTGTCCCATATGCTTCAAATCTGACGTTAGGAGTTCGTACTCCAGTCACCTTGAGGAGTAAAGCTGGCAGGATTTAGTCATCCCAGTAACTTTAAACTTTCTCAGGTTTTCCAGTTCTTCCTATTTGTCCATAATTTCTAGATGATGAGGACCCCTTTTCAGTTCTCTGAAGCCATTAATAAAATAATTTCAATCTGATGCTGTCCTAGACATCCATTTGCTAACGGTCGGCATTTTAGTCAAGTTTTTGCATATTTTTACAATTGTGCAAGTGTGCATGAAAACATCATAAGGACAGTCCATTGCTTTTCTATCCTTTTTTTCCCTAGAGTTTTGCTGATTATTCTGAATTTTGCTTGCCCCCTTCACATTTAGTCACTTTGAACCATTCCAGTAGTTACTTATAACGTCTATACTGTTAATTTGCAGTCGCTTTTCTGTAATTGCTGAATTATCGTAATGACAATGAATAAGAAATGGACTTCAGCTCTGTAAGTGTTGAAAAAATACAACATCCGAAGACACATATTCTGTTTGTTAAAAATGTCTCAGAGAAGCTTATTTCTCTAAATAGTGCAATACATATGCTAGTTTCCAAGCATCCACTTTGAAAGAAATAGGTTTTAGATGGAGAATTAAAGATCATCTTCTGCTTTTTTTAACCAGAAGCATTCTCTTTCTACTTGTAAGACACTTTTCAACACAAACAACGAGAAAGGCAAAGCCTGAGAAGGAAGGTACTCATAAGAAATGTTAACCTTTTGAAATTTATAAACCTCGTGGTGAATGCTCTTTCTTCTAAGAGCAGATATGTGGAATCAGTAGCCTCCTGAAAAGAACCCACCCTTTCTTCCTGGATTAAGTTTTCAGTCTTGTATTTTTGAGCTCTGAATTTCTGTCTTTCTTGTACTATGTGCATTGGGTCTAGAGTGTCAGTTTGTATCCATCTGGGCTACAAAGATGTAGAAGATATTTTTCACTGTGCTGTAGCTTTGGTACTTTGTCTATTTTCCTGGTAGCATTGTGTGTGTGTGTGTGGGGGGGGGGGGTAGCATCTTTTTTTTTTTGTTGTTTGTTTTTTCTGACCTTTTTTTAGACCTCTTCTCAGACCTTTCTTCACATGGTTTATCCAAGATCCAATTACCTTGAAGACCATTGTTTCAGCCCTTATTGTCAGTGTTGACATTGATGGCTTTTATGGGTCTGGACTCCTTTTCACACGTAACCTCAAAATTGGCAGTGCTTTTGGGTTTGACCTTGCCAGTCACAGCTCCTTCAGGGCTAACCTTTTGACAGTCTCATTTTCTTCAGGACCTGTGCCTTATTCAACACTGACTGTGTCCAAAGGCCAGTCCCATTCTGCTTTTCTTCTGGAAGGAATGTGTTGTCCTAGGAGGCAGCTATCCAGCTGTACACCTTAGGGTTACTGACCTCAGCAGATGTTGATGACAGTGCCCACCTCAGGTCTTGCTGTTGACCTGTTGGCTTTGGTTTTGGGCCATTGTGTATGCCTTGACTTCAGCTGTATTCTGCGGTGATTATTCAGAGTTGACTGTGCGGTGATTATTCAGAGTTGACTGTGCCAGTCTCAGGACTGGGGCAATTGCCAACTGCTGGTTCCCATTATGGTGGTTTCCCTGCATGGGCCTCCTCCACTTGGTGACTCAAGTGATGGCTCAGGGACCCTGTACTTGTATTATGTCACCCAGTTTTATCACACGATTGTCACTGGACCTCCTTATCAGATTGTCCATTTTATGTCTGAGACACAGTCCCTCCATGTCCTCAGTGGGGGGGGGGGGGTCCAAGCCATAAGGCTTAGTGCAAGAGGAAGCACTTGGACTCAACAGAGGAGTCTTTCATCTTGGATCTCCAGCCAGGTGTCAGACTCCCATGCCCTTCTGCCTAATAACTGTCTTGGAGCTTATACAGATGGAGGTTAGATGGCTTGAAGAAACCCCTTCTGAACTGAAGCTCATCTTTTCAGAGACATTCTAGTTTCCAAAGTTTTTCTCTTGAGTGGTTGTACCAGCTGAAGAAAGTGTTTTGTTTGGCATAGAAAGATAAAACCTAACTACATTCCTGCCAACCTGGGTTCGATTAGCAGCTTGGGTGACTAATGGAGTGGCAGGAAAATGGGGCGCTCATTTGTGATACTCTCTAAGGAGAATTATGGTCCAAAGAGGGGAGATGCCCTTGGACATGACCAGTGAGCATGGGGGTGGGGGGTGGGCAGGGCATATAATAAAAAAAAATTGAATGGAAGCACAAATGACAAAGCCCCTGAATGCCGTTAAGATCCACGACCAGCTCCAGCAACACCGGACTAAGTCTGGTAGGGGGTAGGAGGATGGCTGGTGGACCCACCGTGGATGTGGAGCACAGGGGGCTGGTCCAGTAATAATGAAGTCCAAGGACATCAAAAGTATTTAAAAAAAAATGTAATGCTTTGCTGGTTTCTGACATTGTGTGTAAGAGCCTCGACAGTGTGTGGCCCCTGTAATGAAGAATCCTGATAAAATCATTGTGCTCCAAAATATTATCTTAGCAGATCTCAGAATCCCTTAACACAGACTGAGCATAATGGTAAGACTATCCATCCACCAAATTAAGAATTGCTTGTGGTGGACCGAGAGAGCAAGTTTTTTTTTTATCCTCCTTTTCTGTGAAGGATTTAAGCTTTATGGTTCATGTATAATGGCAAAAAAAAAACCAACCAAAATTTAGACTAAAGTACAGAAACACTAAATGCAGTGTTTCAGACCATGCTATATTAGATAGTAATGAATCGGACAAGACCACCACACATTCTTAGGATAAGCGCTTTCATTTTTAATAGTAAAAACTTCTTCAGATAAAAAAAAAATACAACTTCAGACAGTTTAAATAACATTTTTTGTCAGATAAAATAATAATGTGACTGCCAAGCCCTCAGAAATTACCAAATCAAAATACCCATAGCTTTCAGAAACTGGTCTTCATCAAGCAGGGCCAGTAACTAGTAAGAATACCACAACCATTTGTGCAGTGAGAAAACACAATAGTGTTTGTCATCTGCTTCATCATAAAATACGTATTCCTTAAAAATATATTTTGGACATCAAATCTAAACAGTACTTTAATATCAAAAATTGCATAATATAAAGTTGGAAAATTTAAGCTATATTTTTTGTTAATTTTGAAGAAAGATGCCTACCATACCCCCAGGAAGGATTGCCAAATCAAAATTCTCTATTGTTTCAAACGATCAATCATACATCCTGGGAGTAACGCAAGTCAAAATATCCAATTGCCTTTGACAACCAGTCCTCCCTAAACAGACTACCAGCTAGCAATACATCAAAAAACATTTTAAAAAAAAGTATATATTATTATATATATTATTTGGTAACTATTTCTTTCATGAATTAAATATTCCTTAAAAGCTAAAATATAGGACTTCATGTCCAAATAAAACTTTTAATTTCATTAATCCCATTGAAAAATTAACATTTTCCTGTTAATTTAAACAAACACGAATACCTACCAAACCTCCATGAAGAAGTGACAAAATGCCTGATTAGCGTCCAGGAGCCAGTCATTGTTAGCTGCAAATATCATCCCCCCAAAGTTTACATATATGATATGCAAATGTCATCCACCCAAAGGCTTGCCTCATCTGCAGATGGGTGACTCTGTATTGGCCATTTTTGGTTCCTCAGACCGCTTCTTTTTCTGTGGCTCCCTGTGGTGTGTTCTCTATTACAATTAACTGACGGTTAGACTAATCTTCTGCAGCTGTTGGAGTGCTGTTGGTGGGCAAGAGGGGTGAAGGGGCAGGGAATTCCACTCTGCCTGTGCAGACTACTCTGCCTATCCTTAGTGGGGGGGGTTTTCCTGGCAGAAGTGTGTTAGCGTCTTCAGACATTCCTGTCAAAAAGAAGCAAAAACTTGGGCATATTTCTTCACCCTTCCACTTCAGCCGTTTCTGGTAAAAGAAAAAGGAGTTCTTAATTTTGAAGATGTTCAGGTTTTTGAACCACAAATTAACTGTAAAGGGACAGATTCTGCATTGTCTCCTAAGGTTTCTGATTCAGATTCCGAGGAGAGTGTGACTTCTGTCAGTCCATTTGATGGATTATCCTTCTCTGAAACTATTTCCAGAATTTATCAGTTGTTGCACTGAAAAAAACAAGAACATTCCATTGTCCCTGAAGAATTGTTATGGTTTATTACAACTGGATGGCGATTGTCATATTGATCATTGTTGCAGTAGCTGTGGCTATATGGGTTATATCCTGCCGAGGGTATAATAGACCAGCTTCCAAAGCTTCAGACCAGCTTCCAAAGCTTCAGAACACCTTCCATGCACCCAGACAGTCAGCTTGAGCTGAGCTGACTAAAAGACATGTTTGTGCTTCAAGCCCTTCATAGCTTTACTGCCACTGCAGAAGTCACACCTCTGAGGCTTTCAAGGATCAGTGGCCAATTTGTGCTGTTCCTTTATTGGGAAGATGGACAAAAAACTTTCATTCAGTTATCCTTGTTGATTATTTATAGTTTCCCATTAAGGAAAGTTATTTTAAAGATAGGTGTTTGTGTTTAATGGCCTGTCACGAGACTATATATTACTTTTAAATGAGTGCTGTTTTTTTCCTGTCTGTTTAAAAGTTGTTTAATGTATTTTAAAACATTTTTTTCTGTGAAGAAATTGTGTTTATCTGTGGGGGTGGCAAGTGTTTCAAGGTGCCTTTTACTGCATTTTGAGCGTTTTTTTTGTATATTAAAAAAAAAAAAAAAGATTTGCAGACTTTACATTTTACCGGATTTTGCTCGTTTTTTTTTCTCCCTAGGAAAGATCCACCATTTTTGACATAACCATGGATGGAACAATCAGTCAGTCCAAAGGCTGGTCCTTCTTCCAGCTATAAATATATATATATATATATATATATATATATATATATATATATATATATATATATATATAAGCAAACAGCCTTTACCACCACAGCAGGCTATAGCAGTTGGCCTCAGACACAGGTGGGTTACTCTGCCGTGGAATATTTCTTGTACTTCAGACCGCTCCTCTTTTACCTCAAGTCACTCTGATGTAGCAGCTGCAGCCACTGTGGACTGGGGGTTAGTTTACTGTGTCTGATTCAGGGTTTTATTCAGGCTTTTGATCTTTTCTATTTATTGATTTCTGGTGAAAGAAAAAAAGGATACCTCCTTTTCTGAAGAGATTGCAGATTCTGAATTTGGACAAGAAGTTGAAGGAGCAGGTACAGTTTTTCTTTTCAATTTACTGATGTAGACTCTGTGGAGAGCTCAGTTTCTGATTTTCTCTTTGCCTGTGGGGTTCCTCTCTCTATGAGACTATTTTCAGAAAGTGCCAGTATTTCTAGTGGGTATACAGTGAGGTTTCTTAGTCCCTCAGAAAATTTTATGAGCTATTATAAGAACTTCACCATTTCCTCTAGTTCTAGCTTTGGAAGATGTATGTGTCTCTACTTGTATTTTTCCTGTTAGTCAGATTGCTGCCCCTAAAAAGGAATATAGAATGTGTAACCTTCGTCAGCCTTTTTAAGTTTTTATAAACTCTTTCCAAACCTGACCCTGCAGCTATAGCGTTAGTTATTCCTACTGCTGCTAAACAGTTAGCTAATTTCTGTCCTGCTTTTTCTTTTTAAGGATGGGAATATTATTAATGGGTACATGAAAACAGTGTATACTTCTACAACCTTGATTTTCAGAATTTTGAATTGTCAGGCTCGCATGTTAATGTTTATTCTGACTAATGTGAAAGCATGAGGAATGTTTGGTTTGCAGTTTCTTCTTGTGAGGAAACATCTGCTTTAAATTATTTAGTTTCTCCTATTGTACTAGTCACTGCTTTCTTGTTTATAATGTTTTTGAGTCTGTTACTTCTTCCAGGGCTGTTGCCTCTGGTAGGGTTTTGAGGAAAACTGCCTGGCTGCATTCTCAGAACCTCCCACGAGTATGCGAATAACAAGATTTAATTTTGTCTTTTGGATAGATTCACTTTTTTTAGTTTGCTGCAGAGGTGATCAAAAAGTTTGATAAAAGTGGCAAGTTAAATCGGGAAATCTCCAAGATTCTCTGCCCTCCTTTTTCTATGTTTTTAGGTGAGTCTAACCCCTCATCCAATTTTGTCTTTTAACGACAAGGTTTTTCCAAAAAGAACGCACTAACCCACAAAACCAAGAATAGTTCAACTAGTCATTTTGATTATTTAAGGGACTTTGCCCCCCCATTCCCAGCACTCCCTTTTCCCTTCCAGAAAGTCTGAATAACTATTTTCTCTGTGATAAGAGGTAGTTAGACACGAGCCCATTTCAGATGAGTACGTTCTGAAGATCACTCAGGGTTGTAGATGGCAGTGAGAGATTATTCCTCCTTGCCAGGAGGTTATTCCTCATCCACTAGACCAGACTCTTTTATTTTTACCTGTAATTCATTACATGCTGTTCCAGAGACTAATAGAACTGGTTCCTCTTTCCCAAGTTGGGAAAGATTTCTATTCATGGATGTTTTCAGTGCCAACGAAAGAGGATGCTTGGAGACCTGTCCTAGATTTTTCTTCTTAGACCTATTTGTGATTGGGAAGTGACATCATTTTGAAGTTAGGCACTATTTGTTGTCTCTACTACCTCATTCAGGTTTTCTGGTAACTCCACATTTAAAGATGCTTATCATCTCACTTCTTTTTTCATCCAGATTTCAGGCATTTAAGGTTTTTGTGTTTGGATCACTTTATCAGTACTCTGCTTTACTCTTCGGACTATCTACTGCACCAAGAGTGTTCACTAAGTGGCTAGTTCTTGTTATAGCCTACTGCAGGCTCCAGGGTATCTATTTTCTTTTTTCCATATTTAGATGACTTTATCCTTTGCAGAGTTTTTTTTTTTTAAAGCATCAGGGATCTCACTTTGGTGAGATCTCTTACACAAGCTGGGATTGTAAGAGAACATTCAAAAGCTCTTTTTGACTCCTTCATACATGATTGTGTTCCTGGGGTGTCAGCTGGACATCTCAGTTAAAAGTGCTTTTTTCCATAGGATAAAAAAATAGATCTATATTTACATCTATTTCTAACATTTCTACTCAAGACTTTGGTCACTGCAAGGGGAATACCTCAGGTTTTCGTGTCTTGTGGCATCTGTGATTTTATTGAGTACCCTGGCAAGACTCCAGATAAGAAAGATACAGTGCTATCAGAAGTCTTTCTGATCCCAGCATCAACATCCCTGGTCTTTTTATACCCCAGTGCTGGGATTTGTAAATAGAAGAATTACTGCAAAAATCCCTAAAATGTGGTCACAGATGTTTCAGACTTTGCTTGGGGAGCAATTTCAGGACAGATAATAGTGCAAGGTGTGTGACACCTAAGACAAATGCAAGCACATAAATATGAAAGAGATGCTTGCTCTGATCAGTTTGAATCATATTTGGTCCCCAGGACCTCTACAGGTTTTTCAGACAATAGCACAGTTTCAAGCAGAGGGGAGAACCAGTTCATCCCTCCTTCGCAGATTAGCCATGTTAGCGTGGGATATAGCTTAACAGCACAAGCTCACTCTACAGGCATCTTTAATTCCATCAGAGCAGTGTTGTGTGGAAGACCATCTGAAACGGGGCAAACCCTCACATGTGCAGACTAGATCAGGGAGCCTTCCAAGATTTGATCCATCTCTGGAGAGTTCCTCTAGTAGACCCATTTGCCTCCTCTCTAAACCAGCTGGCAAGATTTTTCTCCAGGACTCAATGCTAGAAGGCTTGGAAGGCTGATGCCTTTTTCTTTGACAGGAATGTTCCTTTATGTTTTTCCACCTTTTCTATTGATATCCAGGGTACTTCTGAAGATTCAGAAAGAATTCCCTAAGGTCTTTGCTGCGACTCCCTTCTAGCTCAGGCAACAGTGGTTCCCCCTTTCTGTGGATAGGGCTAGGGCAATTACCACAAGCTTCCTCACAGAATGGATGTTCTCACACAAGAAAAGGAGTGACCGGGTCAACTTCAACAGACTTCCTGCATGATAGGGTCTTATTTTCTTTTAGGCTCCTGTCTACTGAGGGTATGCAGCAGGTGCTAATGGAAGCAAGAAAGCCTGCTACTAGAAAATTATGTATTAGTAAATTGAAAAAGTTTTCTAGTTGGTGTCAACAACAATATATCCAGCACCCATTTAGGGGCTAGTTGTTCTCTGGTTTTATAATATTTGTATGATTTACTTTCCATAAGTCTTTCTTACTTCTCTGTCAAGATTCATTGAAATAGTGGCAACTCCTGTCACAGTCAATGTTGTGGAGTGATAGGACAATGAGTTCTTACATGAAAAAGCAACATATGATTTAGGATGCAGCTGAAGAGAATATGTCACAGGAAGATGCTCTGGAACTTTCTGCCGAATGCCTCCAGTAAACGGAGAATAAAGAATATGCCCTTAGTATAGAAGAAAATGATCTAAGGGAAGGCTTGTCTGATTTTGATAGAGATGAACAGACCTTTTAAGATCAATGAAAGAAATAGATTACAGGAAGTAGACCCAAAATGTTAGAAGTCCTGATAAAACAGATGAACATAGTAATCAAGATTATGAACAGAAATTCATGTGATAATACCAGTAGTAAATAGTATACATTACTGTGCAGCTAAATTAATGACAAAGTCTTACCAAAAAATGCGGGGCAGTAAGGGAAGAGAAGGGAAGAAATCAAATGCCATCATCAAAGCACCAAACAGAAAAAAAACTATAAAGCAATTTAGACGAGAAGTGTCACTGTTGGGAACAGATCAACAAAAATACTTAGAAAGATAGATGTCGCTCATCTGGTCAGGATAAAGCAGACGAACATCTGTGGGTTCTGTTCAAGCAGCTTAATTGTGTACAAATACATCAGGATTGAGGCTTAATAATTTTAACTTTGATAAACTTATAAACAAACTAGCTGTCACACTCATACATACTCATACTCTGGCTGCACTCTCAAAATAGCATTGAAGCTAGCACATGCTTGCTATTTATATGCAAGTGCTGTCCTTGGAAATGCTTCTTAAAGGTACAAAACGCACTATTCTGCAGCCTCCCTCTTTGTGAATTGAGTCATGGATTATTGGCGACATTAATTGAAATGCAGTTGATACAGAATAGTTCTTTGACATGCAGTTATACAGAACTAAATACATATAGACAATTATGTCCAGGTTCCTGTGTATTTCAGACTAGGTCTGGAAATACGACCAGATCGCGCAACATAGAACTTAGAACTACGTCTACCAACTAGGACGGTCTCTGCTGAATGTTCAACTTTGGGGACATCAGGAACTTCATCTGGAATGGAAGTAGGAGTTAAGATGCATTCTGCAACAGGAACATCGTCTGGATTGCTCTGAGATCTTGAGTCTGTATCACAGGAACAATGCTGCAATATTGATTCTGATACAGGAAGATGATGCCTGCAATTTCTCCTGTACGCCACACCCTCAGATTCCACAAAGTAGGATCTTGGCTCAGCACATATACCTCTTACTTGACCAATCCGGTCGAAACCTTTTGACGTTTGTATCCTCATTGTCTCTCCTCCTTTCAGTGGACAAAGAAATCTACTTGATTTATCATAGCTAGACTTCTGGAAAGAGAGCTTTCTGAATAGTTGGACTTTGATTGTTCTGTTGTTTTTAGCTTTAGGCCTGAACAAACTGGAACTTATAGACAAGGTTGTTCTGATTTGCCTAGATAGAAGTCTGTGAGCAGGTGAGCCAAGTATATCATCACGGGGTATGTTTCTGAGATTGAGTACATTCAAAAAGACAGCACAGTTAGACTTCTCTAGAGATTGCTTTGCACTCTGCACTGCACGTTCAGCCAGCCCATTTAACTATGGGTATTCTGGACTACAAGTAACATGTACAAATTCCCATTCTTTTGCAAATTTCTGAAACAACTGTTAAGTTGGGTACCATTGTCAGAGATAAGCTTCTGTGGACTCCCATGGACTGAGAAATGATGTTTCAACTTGGTGATAACAGTGGATGTTACGTTAGGTAGTAAATCTTTCTCAAACCAATTTGAATAAGAGTCTACCAACACTAAGTAATGCTGATTTTTCCACTTGAATATATCAGTGGCTACTGTTGACCAAGGTAGTTCAGGAACTTGACTTATCTGAAGTGGTTCTCTTTGCAAATGCGGTTTAGTACTATGGCATACTGAACAAGATGTACTTTAACAATATCTTTGCTAGAGAATGCCAAAATACTAGTACTCTCTCCCTTCTTTTGGTAGATTCGGAACCTGGGTGACCACGATGCAAAATCTGGATATATTCATGTTGTAAGGAAGCAGGAACGACAATTTTAGGACCTCTAAAAATAATGCCATCTTCCATCAACATCTCATCTTTGTAAGGAAAATAAGTTTGCACTTCAGTCGGTACACTACATTGCTTCAACCTCCATCCTACATTGATGAAGTGGTTGAGCTTTTGCAAAACTGGGTCAGTCTTTGCATGATCTCTCAGCTCATCAAGTCTTGTGGTAGAAAAATTATACACTTCCATGACATCAAAGTCAAAATTCTCTGCATTAAGCTGCTCTGTCATATTCCTGGGCTATCTGGATAAGATAGCAGCCAGAAAAAGAAGTTTTCCTTTTGTGTAGACCATTTTAAAGTTGTACATTTGCAGTCTAAGCATCATTCTTTGTAATCTCGCTGGAGCTGAATGCATAGGCTTCTTTAAATTAGTGACTAGAGGGTAGTGATAAGTTTCAGTTTGAATAGCTCAACCATAAAAACAGTCATGAAACTTTGAACATGCAAATACTATTCCCAAAAGTTCTTTCTCAATTTGAGCATATTGCATTTTAGTTTGTGTAAACATTCTAGATGCATAGGCTGCTGGTCTGTGCTTTTGAAGAATAACTGCACCAAGACTGAATTTTGAAGCATCACAGCAGGGTTATGGCCTTAATAGCTTCAATCAATGCAAAATAGTATTTTAAACATGCAGCCACTTTGCTTTATTTATGCTTAATGTGCCCTTTTCACCCTTTATTATATTCATTTTGCTCGTTTAATCTCTTTTCAAGCCAATTATACTTTTCTTGTGCTCGTTTTACTCAACATGCTCGTTTACTTTAAACATGCTCATTTTGCAATTCAGAGGTAATTCCAAACCCCTTATGTGCTTTTGTGATAAAAGTCGTTCATTGAAGTTTTCATCACCTTTTGTTCGTTTCTGGCCTTTTTTTGTACTCTGTTCACTTAATTTATATTCACTGTTAACTCTGCACTTTGTAGCTCTGAAAAGCAGTCTCTGGAGTCCCGGTTTTGACACTATGTCGCTCCTCTGGTCAGGATGAGACAGACAAACATCCGTGGGCTCTGTTCAAGCAGCTTTATTATTTGCAAACACATCAGGATTGTGGCTTAATAACTTTAATGCTGATAAACTTATAAACAAACTAGCTGTCACACACATTCATGATCACACTCTAGCTGCACTCTCAAAATGGCACTGAAGCTAGCACATGCTTGCTATTTGTATGCCCGTGCTGTCCTTGGAAACACTTCCTAAAGGTACAACACACACACAATTCTACAGATGTGATACAAGCAACCTTTAGTATCAGAACAAAGACCAAGTTTGTACACTGTTGCAAATAATACATTTTCAAAATTTCAGCACAGGCAGAAAAAAATTTGAAGATATGCAGACAGTTACAAAGGAAAAGTAAAAAATAATTCATTGATGAACCAAAAATGTGTTACAGAGAATTGGGAAAAAGACCAAAAGGGATAAGAAACACCACCAAAAAAAAAAAGAAATAAGACACATTTTGGAGAAATATCTATGAAGACCCTCCATAAGATGCTGAATGGATAGAAAAAGTAAAAGAAACAGTAAGAAATTCAAATGTACAGGATATGAAATGGGATGAAGGAATGGGCAGAGCAATTGAAACTAAATTTAGAAAAGCTCCCAACTGGAAACCCCATAGCCCAAATACAGTACCTAACTTCTGGCTAAAAGTCTTTGCATGAAGGTTTAGCCCTGAGTAAGAACTACTTATATGCACATTCTGAGCAGCATTTAAAACAGGAAAATTGAAATAGCAAAAAATATATAAAATCTAGTACATGAATGCGATATGAAGTAGCTTTTTAGCAGGAAGGAGTGTAAATATTTGGGAATTGAAGGATCAGCAATAAATCCTGAACAAATGCAAATAAAACTCAGTAAGGAATACTTCAGAAGAGTAAAACTAATATTGAAAACATCCCTAACATCTAGGAATAAAGTCCAAGTTATAAACTGATAAAACCAATTTGCTGTCCCTGTTTTAACTAACAGTTTTGTTGTGATTGAAGAAAAATGATTAATACTTATCAAATGATGTATAAAAATCAGTTTATGCCAAGATTATATATCCCTTGCTCTGAAGGAGGTGTCTCCATCCTTAAAATTGATTACAAGTATAAATCTGCAGTTGTGAGACTGCATACATATATGCTGACCTCATCAGATTCAAGCAAAGTGAAAGTTTTAAAACATGAGGAAAGGAAGTCTATGATGAACTTGCTGCTTACTTTAGCAGAAGCATTCAGGTGGTAAAAGGGATTGGAAGTCAAATAAAATGTAGATAAGTCAGACAGCATCAGAATATGCCAAAAAAAGATGATTTGGATCAACCTCGTGTTGATCAGGATTTGACAAAGGAATGGTTAAGGTGGTTTAGGAGAGGTGCGTTGATACCAACAGATGGCAGCCCAAGATTGTAAACCAACATGTGCCTAGTCCACTAAATCCCTTGAGCATGTGGGAGAAACAGACAAATGTTGGGTCTGCAAAATAAGAATTGGAAACGTTGCACACCTTGTTGCAGGGTGCAATACACTCATGGCAGAGGGCCTGTACACTGAAAGGCATGATAACGTGGCAAGATCGTTGCATTAGGGATTGTGCAAACAGTATAGGAGGTAATGAAAAGCTTTGGAAATGGGAACCAAAAGCATTATAGACAGTTATCACATGGGGTCACCCATTACCAAAAATTCAAAAAAATAGATGCAAGAAAACCAGATGTAGTAGTCAATGAAAAAAACAGACAAAGGTAGTATTGATCAGTGAACTTACAACATCTAGTGATTTACATCATCTCACATACAGAGAGGCATAAAGTCCTAAAATAACAACATTTTGTGGTTAGAAACAATATCACTGTGAAAGAAAGATACCCAGACAGTTCCAGTAGTGGTAGTAGCAATGGGTGTAATAACAAGAAGAAATCTAAGAAATCTACAGGCTTATTTAGATTTATTTATTTTATTTTATTTTACATTTGTTAACCGGGATGGTCTGACTGGATACATGTCCTTTTTCAGTGGAGGCCCGGGGAGAAAAGCTCCAACAGAGTTACATTGATAATTAGGTACAGTAAATGAGCTGAAAGAACTTAACAAAAACATAGGCTATTTACATACAAGTACAAGACTGCCATTACTATTTCTGAGATTACTACAAATGTAACATTAATAACATATTAGCAAGGACGGTAGGCAGTATAATGACATAGAGTTAGACAGGATACATATTTCTTTATCATAGTATACAAAGTACTTATCATCTTAGCTAGTTGTTTATGTTTTAGTTAATGGCACAGAGATAGTCTGGGTTTGAGCAAGGACATAGCCAGTGTGACTTGAAGTGGAGTTACTATTTTTGAATTGACTTAGAGAAGTTGCAAGCGTGATGTTATTTGGGAGACAGTTCCATATTTTACCAGTGGTGTTGGCAAATAGCGCGTCACCACCTAGGTTGAGAGATTTAGTTGTTTGGACAAGGAGTCTGTTTGCTGAGCGAAGGCAGCTTAGGTTGGAGTAGGGAGTCATTACGTTTTTTAGTGCTGGGGTATTCTCAGGTTGTTTAAGGATTTTGAAGGCCTCTATGAGTTGGGACTGGTGAAGAAGGTGTGGGAATTCTATCCATCCAAGCTTTTTCAGGTTAGTACAGTGGTGTGTTCTGTAGGGTAGGCCTGTAACGAACCTGGCAATGTGATTATAGCAGGATGAGAGCTTGGCCAGATCAGATTTGTTAAGGTGAGTGAGGACAGGAGAGGCATATAGTAGGGTAGAGAGAAGGTGTGAACGGGCTGTGGCTGCCCTGGCATTCGGGTAAGGAAGGCTTTAATTCTATATAGGGTCCCAAGTTTCTTGTTGACTGACTTAATGGCTTGGTTGATATGTATATCAAATCTGAGTTTACTGTCAATGTTTACTCCTAATAGCTTTGTATAGGTGTCTGGGGAGATGATGGTCCCATTATTGGATTTTATAGTGAAGTTTTCAGTCGGAGATCTATTGGTTGGGTAGAAGAGAAGTAACTTGGTTTTGTTTGGATTTAAGATCAGGAGATGGTTGGCAAGCCAGTTTTCGACTTTGGTGAAGCTATGTTGGGTGGTAGTTAGTAGATTTGCAAGAGAGGCATTGGAACATATTATAGTCGAGTCATCTGCATATTGAATGCAGGTGGCTTCAGGGATGACTGTTTGGATGTAGTTTATAAAGACTGAAAAGAGGAGAGGTCCTAATGTGGAACCTTGAGGAACTCCTATGGTATTTGGTAGTAGGCAGGAGAGCTTGTTTTGCCACATTACTGCTTGTTGTCTCCCAGTGAGGTAAGCTTGAAACCAGTCAAGGGCTGGAGTATCTAGATACAGGGTTTTTAAAGTATATAGAAGTAACTGATGGTTTACCATATCAAAGGCTTTCGATAGGTCCAGGAAGAGAGTGGAGGATATTTTTTTATTATTCCGGTTAAGATTAATGTTCTCAGTAAAAGAGAGGAGGGCAGTGGTTGTACTATGATGGGGTCTGAATCCATGTTGAGAGTCTGTGAGTAGTTTATTTTGGGTTAGATAGAGCATTAGTTGGTTGTGCATGCACTTTTCCATAATTTTGGCAAGTGGTGATAGTATGGCTATAGGTCTATAGTTGGATAGTTCTGTGGATGAACCTCCTTTGTGGAGTGGAATAACATAGGATATTTTCCAAATTGAGGGGATTGAGGCCTCGGTTATGGTTCTGTTAATTAGGATTGAGATAGGGTAGGGTAGGCTATGACATCTGCAGCAATTTGCAGGTATTCAGCCGGCAGAAGATCGGCTGAAAGGGTGGTTGGCTTCAGTTTTTTCAAAAGGGATCTGATAAAGGATGTGGACACTGGCTGGAAGTTAAAAGAGAGTGGTGAGTCGGGTATAGTGTTTATAGAAGTGTGGGGAGGAGAAAGTTGGTTAGCTAATGACTGGATGGTTTCTGTGAAGAAAGTATTGAATGAATTGGCTATATCTTCTTGGCTCTTGTCAGATAATGTTCCTGGGGTCGGAGTAGTGGATTTGCCTGGTTGGAGAAGTTTATTTATGCCTGCCCAGTAATTTTGAGGGTTATTCTGATGTTTATGTTGCAGATTGTAGAAGTAATTTTTCTTATCTAGTACGATGGCTTTTTTAGTCTCATTTCTAAGTTGTTGGAATTTGATACGATCTAGGGGTAGTTTGGTAGTGTGCCATTTATCCCACTCTTTGTCTCTAGTTGTTATTTTGGTTTTGGTGTCTGTTGTTAGCCAGGGTGCTAGTTGAGTTTTAATTCTTATTGAGCGTTTAGGGGCATGCGAGTCAAGTATAGTAAGGAATGAATTGTTAAATGATGACACTGCCTAATCAAGGGGAAGGAACTTTAGTTTTGTCCAGTTACATGATTTGAGTTCAAGTTGAAATTTAGTTGGGTCAAAGTTTTTCTTTGATCTGATAGACCTATAAATAGGTAAGCTTGTACAATTAATTTTGTCTTTCATGATGTATGTGAGCAGGTGATCACTAAGATCATTAGGGAGAGTTCCAGACATATAGTTCTGGGGATGACTGTTGGTGAGTATCCAGTCTAGTATACTCTCTTTTTGGTCATTGTTACCTGTACGTGTGTGTACTGTAGTTTGTTTTCTTTATCTTGTGTTTTGCTTGCATTCTGTTCTAACAGCATATTAAAACTTCAAAAGAGACCACAGCTCTCTCTGTTCTGAGTCAGGCAGAATTTTTTCCCTCCCTCCCACCCATTTAAGTTGCCTTGTTAAATACCACTGTATTTCTAGTTGCCCGCCTCTTATGTTAATCTGACCATATATCTCATTTCTCTCTACTTTCACTGGCTTATGTGAGTAATCACAAAACCATCACTTTTGAAATCCCACCCCTTCAATTATTTAAATTTATTGGCCATCCTACAGTATTTCATAGCACCAAAATACAAAAGTAACCACCCCTTTCAGTCCATCTTACTGTTTTAAAAATAGTAACTCTCCACTAAACCTTAACTTTTTAAACAGGTAAAACTCAAGTTACCTACTTTCATATCTAACTTCTCTAGTGCACACTGCAGAGTGCATTCTTTTCAATCTTACCTTTAAGCATCCCTGTTACTAGCACTTTCTCTAATACCTTAAAAGATCATCTCTACTTGACTCCAAGTAGACTTTTCTCTATCTGTTAAACCTAGCACTTGCTCCTACAGTACTTATTACCTTGATACGGCACTCTTATAGATAGCACCCCAAAAAGGCAAACCCCCATTTCTCGGTCACGCACGTCCCCCGGATTCTCTTTTAAAGTTTTTTTGTCTAGTCCTTCTAGCATGTCGAGGGATCAGTTGCTAGTGTCCTCTCCTGCTCAGCTGGTGAACCTGGGAATATTGAGGCAATGTTACAATTGCCTCATGTACACAGACAACCCTCTCCTCCTCCCACAAAACACAAATACATGCGAGAGATGCAACTATATGGCCAAATTGGAGGCTGAGCTCTCTCAACATAGGACTGGCAAGACCAGTCAGGAGGAGAAGGTTACCACACACACTATAGACCCAGTCTCACATAGTACCATCACAACCTCAAATCATACACAAACACACAAAGACATACTCGGCGGCTCTGATCAAAAATCTACCAAAACAGCAGAGGCCACCAAAGCAGACACCCAAACAACCACCACCTCAGAACACAACACCTGCAACACATAGACCTCACAGTCAGAGTGTCAAACAGTCACAGCCCTTAAGGCCAAACACAATGCCAGACACACTAGTCATTGGTGACTCCATAGTCAGACACACTGACGTCCCGCTCACCAGACTGAGTAAGGAGAAGGTCACAGTAAGCTGCCTGTCGGGCGCTAGAATCCGCCACATAACGCAAGCACTCAGGTCTCTCAACAGCAGGTACAAATACGACTCAGTCATTGTCCACGCTGGTGTAAACGACCTGAGACGCACCTCCTTGGACTACATGAAAAGAGACATTGAGGAGCTCTCTGATTATGTAGCCCAGGCAGGTATGACCCTGACCTTGAGCAGTATCCTACCTTCACCAAGAATGATGCCACAATACAGAGATAAGATGATCAGCTTTAACAATTGGCTTAAACTCTGGTGTCATTCAAAGGGGATCCAATGTCTGTCTGCCTGGGATGACATGCTGGACAAGCCACGCTGCTTCGCAAGGGACGGCTTGCACCTGTCACCCTGGGATTCCGGATATTGGCAAAGGCTCTTGCCACCCCATAGTGCCTTTTTAGGCAAGGCTCAAATTCTAAACCTACCACCCTAGAACACAAAAAGGAAAAAACTAAGGGTAATGCTGCTCAATGCCAGAAGTCTAAATCTCAAAATGCACGCACTCGAGGCCCTTCTCAGTATGGAGAACATCGATGTCTGTGCAGTGACAGAAACCTGGTTCAAGGCTCCTGAGAGCACCCCAGCACTATCAGGTTTTACCTCTTATCATGCGTTCCGGCCCCAAAATCCGGACAATACCAAGAAAGGAGGTGGGGTATCCATATTCATCAAAGACACCCACACCTCAAGACTGGTGGCAAAGCACGATGCATCGGAGACCATCCAGGTGCAATTAACCATAGGCAAGACTGCTCTACAAATTGTAGCATGTTACAGGCCACCCTCACAAACTCAGGAACCTCACATGGCCTTCCTGAAAACACTAGAGAGGATAAATGTATCACCAAACACCATCATACTAGGTGACTTCAATTACCCTAATATAGACTGGGAACACTACTCAAGCCCAAACACCCTAGCCCAAAAGTTCCTGGAATTCATAAACTCAAATGCCATGGAACAACTAGTCACCATCCCCACAAGAGGAGAAAACATACTTGATCTCATCATCACGAACATGGGAGCACAATGTTCAACACCGAAGTATACCCCTCACTGGTGAGATCAGATCACAAACTAATCTCGCTGGAGGTCCTCATCCCACCCCCACCTGAAATAAAAAGACCACAGTAAAGAACTTCTCGAAGCCGACTTCACACTTCTAAAGACTAGTGTGGTCTCCTTTAAGGCCCCGAGCCGGCAGAAAACAGTACTCAAGCCGCTGAATCACTTACAAATGCCTTCTACCAGCACCTGCAGGACTGCATGGATAAGGCAATCCCAAGCAAAACAAAGACTCTTTGTACCAAAGGCAAGCGTCCAGTCTGGTGGACCCCAGCCATAAACAAACTCTACAACAAAAGGAGGAAGCTACTACAAGATAGAGCAAAATCCTTAAAAGGTAAGACACCCTTGATCACTATAAGTAAAAACTAAGAGCTCTCATAAAATCATCCAAAGCAAATTTTGAGAGAAAAATAGCTAAAGACTCAAAAGACAATCATAAGGCCTTCTTTAGCTATGTTAGAAACCTGGGAGGAAACTCCCAGATATGCTCAGAACTAGTTCAAAATGATGTGAAGATTACTGATCCTACAGACATTGCCAACATACTGGCTGACAGGTTCAGTGCAAACTCCCTCCCCAAAAGGAGAGATATCTATACCAAGCGATTGCAGCCCCCAAACATCTCCAACGCCCAAGTGAGAACTGCTCTCTCCAAAGCAAAAACACAGCATCCATGGGACCTGATGGTGTCCCCGGCTGTGTGCTCCACGAACTCAACGAGGAATTAAACCCACAGCTAGGACAGCTCTTTAATCATTGTCTTACCTCTGGATACGCACTCCAGGGAGTGGCGCACTGCAACTGTGGTCCCACTTCACAAAGGCGGTGCCTCCACCGACCCTGGAAATTACCGCCCATTAGCTTGACAAGCCTTATCTGCAAAGCCATGGAGAGGATCATAATGGACCTCATAAATAAAGACATAGGAATTTGCAGACTTTGGATCCATCCCAGTTTGGCTTTGTCAAAGGCAGATCATGCCTTCTAAACTTGGTTGACTTTTTCAAACAGTCACCAAAGCCATTGATGAGGGAAAGGCAGTCCATACAGCCTACCTCGATCTGGCGAAGGCCTTCGATACAATACCCCACTCGGGTATCATTGAAAAACTCATCAGCTTAAATGTTAACCCATACATCACAAGATGGGTTGCAAACTGGCTGAGTGACAGAACCCACAGGGTCAGAGTTGCTGGCGCCATGTCAGACTCAAAACCTGTCACAAGTGGTGTACCACAGGGCTCAGTCCTGGGCCCACTCTTGTTTGGCATCTACTTTTCCGAAGTACAAGCAAACACAGGAGGGTTATGGCTGACAAAGTTTGCAGATGACTGCAAACTGGGCGCCATAGTAGAAAACACATCTGACACAGATATCCTTCAGAAGGGTCTCACAGAAACGGATAACTGGTGCCAGAGCCATGGCCTAAAGTTAAATGCCAAAAAATGCATAGTCATACCTTTCGGAAAAAACAAGGTTACCCCTAGCTACCAAATAGGTGGCAATCCACTGAGCACAGAAGAAGTTATCAGGGACCTTGGGACCCAGGTTGATAGTAGTCTGTTATTCGACACCCATGTAGCTAAAGTAGTTAGGAAGACCTTCTACATTGCCCACCTTATCATGAAGGGATTCTCATCTAGATCAAGGGAGGTCATAGTCTCCCTATACTCATCACTCATCAGACCAATGATTGAGTACAATGCCCCATTCGGAATGTATCTGACCCGACACTTGCAGCAGCTGGAGAGGCCACAAAAGTTCCTCACCAAAAGGATAAAGGGTCTCAAACATCTGTCCTATGCTGCCCGACTGAAAGAACTCCAGCTCTATTCAGTCGCCACCGCTTGCTCAGAGGTGACCTTTGCCTAACATACAAGGCCATGTCAAACCCAGATTTGATGAATATGCTTCACCTCAAAAATCTAGATCCGTCAGAGTCACAAGGGCGGAGACTTAAACCTCGACACGGCTATTAATAGGACATGCTGGAGGGATAGATTCATCACCCAAAGACTCCCTATGCTGTGGAATAAAATCCCGGTATATGTGAGGCAGAGCACCTCGCTGGCCTTGTTCAAGAGAAATCTTGACCAATGGATGGGAGATCGCAGATATACCCCAGGGATTACCTCAGTGTCACTGCTCAACAGAGGCACAGCAAAATAATGGGTATAGTTCCCCATACTAAAGGGGTGGCGTAAGCCACAAAACTATGGGCTAGGCTTGTAAATGCCCTCGGGCAGATAGCCTAGTATGAACCTATGAACCTATGATATTATCTGAGAGAATCCATGTAGGTTAACCGGGATGGGGTTGGACTGTGCTGTACATTGGTTCCAGTCAATATTAACATCGCCCAGGACAATGGTTTCTTGAGGGTAGTTGTTGGCTATCCAATGTAGAATGACCTCTAGTGTTTCTACATTGTTCCCAGGGGGAATATAGGTGACAATTAGGTTAATGCCCTTATGATTATTTAGTAGAATGTTTAGAGCTAGTATATCAGCGTTAGAGACCTGGGGTGGTTGTATAGGGTTAGTTATGATGTTAAGTGTGCTATTATATAAGACGGCTATTCCACCCCCTCTTTTCTTTACTCTATCTGCCCTAAGTATATTGTAACCAGGAGGCAGGATCTCATTGTCTTTGGTTGATGGCCGGAGCCATGTTTCAGATAGACACATTATGTTGGGGAGGTATGTGGCTAGTACAGCATGCAGGCTATGTATCTTATTGTTTAGGCTTCTAATGTTTAAGTGGCATATTAGGAGGGAGTTGACCAGTCGGTGGGACAGTGGTGGGCTGGTAGGATTTTGAGTTAAGGTTGGGCCTGGATTAGGATGGATGTCCCCATCTTTGGTTATGTTTTTCTTAGATACACTAGTAGTCTAATAACTTTGAATAGTAGTTTTAGTTCATATTTGGATTTTGGTGTTGATTGGAGTGGTTTTTAGAAGCAAGTGGTTGGAATTTATAATTTTGGGGTAGTGTAGTAGTGGGCAAGTTCCAGTCAGTGGAGGTAGGGGGTCTTGGTTTGGCATTTTGGATAAGAGAAACCTACGAATGTGAGATTTTCATAGCTAGTAAGAAAGTATGGCAGAATTAAGAGTGGTAAGATAAGAGGAAGGAGTTTATAATTATTTATAGACATGTTATATGTCATTAATGGGTGGGGTCAATGTGCTTCAGAGGAATAGTAGTGGTTAAACAGTAAAGTGGTGGGGGGGAGGAAATTGGAGAGGAAGTTGTGTAGGTTGGAGAGGAAGTAGGGGTGTGGCCTAGTGGCTATAAATGTAGACACAGTGGGGGCGGGTGGGATAAGGGGGCAGGGAGGGGAGCGAAGCAAACCCGAGCGTAGCGGGGCTAACCCAGTCCCAGTTTTTGGTCCTATGAGTGAGGTAAACAGTCTGATAGTGTAAGCAAGCAGATTGGAGTACAGGCTTGAAATTCAACATAAACATATACAGTTGTAAAATGTCTAATACAATTCAACATAAATAGGCATTTACAGTTGTAAAACACTTACTGGAGAGACACTGAGCCTTCATTTTTTAGATGTGCTACTAATACATGTAACTCCATATGAATTGCAGCACACTCTATTCTGGGCACATAACCAAAAGTGCTCGTCATAGCACCTGCAAACATTAAAGATTGAAACAGTACCAATTTCATGAACTTAATTACACCTTGACTTAGAAATGGGCTCTGTTTTTGGAGAAACTAAACCCACGTATCAACCCTATCTTGTATTCCACAGACAGGGTGTGTTTGAGAACTAATCTGTCTTATTTGTAAAATTGTATCCATGTTTACTGTAAACCAGAGTATCTATTCATCTGTTTTGTTTACTGATCTTAAAAAAAAAAAAAAAAAAAAGAGGGCGAAAGGATACTCATTACCTTAGATGTCCACTGAAAAATCCGGTACTATCTTGCCAGAATTAAATTCATATCTTCGGATCTGCTGTACTTTTCTAGTGAAGGTAAGAAGGTACTACCTGTGTCAATTCACACACTTTCCAAATGGTTGACTCCGGTTATCTTTTTTATACACCGCATAACAACATTTTAACAGACAGCGTCAAAGTCCACTAAACTTGGCTTTGTCTATGGCTATTTGGAAAGGGTTGTACTCAAACCTCTATATAGTTAAACTTGACTCCTTTCCTAGGTCTAGATCAGGCTTTCAAGGACCATTGTCCAGGGGCTTGTGGACTCTTCTCTTTTCATCACTGTAGCTAAGGCTACTGTATCAGTAATCCGTGTAATGAACATAGTACAGTTATGAAGTAATCTTACCCTAACAGTAGATGTTCAAATGATCACAGCTGCAGTACCCACTCCCTCCACCCCTTATTGTTTGTTTCTGTTGTTTATGCCAGAGTGTGGTAGTTTATTTTTCTTCTTCCTAGCATTACCCTTTCAGGGCTCAGCCTCACTGTCCTGTTGACAGGAAATTTCTGAAGGACTTTGCGCCTACACTTGTCTTTTACTCAGGTTGAGCCGTCTGACAGTTTAGATATGTGGAACGTGACCAGAAGGTTTGGAAGCTGACAGGATGTAACCTATATAGTTAAGGCTAATGCAGCAGTAGTCATTCAGATGTGTACTGTTATGGTAACAACCTACTCCATTTCCTGCTGTTCTTTTAGCATTGGAGGATGTCTTTTTTCATAGCCTGTAACTTACCTGATGGCCAGCCTCCTGTCTGGAAGAAAGCAGATTGTATGAAGTTTGAGTCTTAAGAAGTTTTTGTACAGTCAGCCTAGATCATACCCAGCAGCTGTTGCTTTAGTTAACCTAACTTTTGCTACACATCTGTTTAGTACTAGTCTCCTGAAAGGGGCTGGAATGCTTATGATAGGTTTGGGAAAAAGAGTAGGTTCTGCAACATGTATTTTTTGAATTGTCAGCTATCAAGCTCATATGTTATAGTTTGATTGCCTCATTTGAGAGCATAAGGAATATTATGGCATCTGTTTCCTCCTCTTAGGAAAAAAAAACTGTGTAACCCGATTTCTTTTGTGTCTCAAGTAGCTATCCACTATTTGAAATGTGCTTATGATTCTTCTGATGCCACTTCCAGGGCTCCCATCACTGGAACTGGTAGGAGGAGGTTTGTGTGTTTGCTTACCCAAAACCTACCAGAAGATGTACAAACTTGAAATTGTGAATTCTCCCATGGATATAATTTTGGACTGTGTGCTGCAGGGGTGCTAAAAATTGTGATGAGAATTGTAAAAGTGAGGAATCACTCGGATATTTCAGCATTCCTTTTCGAAGTTTGCCGGGGGGGGGGGGGGGGTGTAATGCTACCTTGTAACTTTTTTTTTTTTCAAAAAGCAAAGTAAACATTCACAGCAAACTGCTGGTAATAAAAAATATACAATAAAAAAAGCACTATAAACAATCACAACAAACTGCTGGTAAAAAATAAATCATAAAAACCACTGTTAGGTATGCAACAGAAAGAACGGAAGAATCCCCAGAACTAAGGAAAGTCTGTTAACTCTGAGTGACTTCCTACAAGCCTCCCCCTTCCCCAGCAAACCCTTAATCCTTTCAGAAACTTGTTTGTGATGAAGCCTAAGTTCAAAATGTTATCGCTTCACAACTTATTACCCCTTATTCCCCATTTGAGCTTTCTTCTGATCTTAAAATTAAAAGATGTGCGTCATCACATTCCTTTAGTTCCAGGTTTCAGACAATTCTTGAGGTTTTCTGTGTCTGTATCACATTATCAGTTCTCTGTAGCACCCTTTGGTCTAGCCACTGCCCCAAGGGTATTCAGAAAGTGTTTGGCTCCTCTGATAGCCTACTTCAGACTTCAAGGTAGTCCCATTTATTTTCGCTTATCTTTTCAGTGTCATTTTCAGGGTTTCGGGAATCTCTCACATAAGTGAAGCATCTCTTTACACAGACTAGAGTTCCTAGAGAACAAACTAATGTCTTGTTTAATTCCTTCTTACAAGCTTCTTTTCTTGGGGTGTCTCTAGATACGTCAGTTATAAGAGCTTTTCTTCCACAGGAAAAGCAGTAGATGTGTATCTCTATCTAGTTATTTTTTTTCACTGAGATTACTGTCTCAACCAGGGAACTTCTCAGTATGCTGGGCCTTATTTCTTCTATGGTTCTCATAATCCCTCTTGCAACACTGCAGAATGAGAAAGATCCAGTAGTACCTGAAATCTGCATGGTCCCAACATCTCCATCCTCTTGACATTCCAGATTCAAAGGTACACAGGCAAGTACTAGGCTAGCTGCCCTTGTGGGTTATTTTAAGCCTAGTCACTTTCCTTCAAAGGTAAGAATACACTTTACCATGTGTCTGTGAAGTAAACATCTGAATCATTATATCAACTCCCAACAAGTTTCCAGTCAAGTTTTGAGGTCTGTGAAAAAAGGAATTTTTTTTCTGGGGAGACAAAAGATATCTGAATTGAGGTCTTCTGTTCTCCATTGCAACTTCAGCACAGTCTGTAACAGACACCTCAGACTCTGATTGTGGAGCAGTATCTGTGGGGATAAAAGAACAGACCAAAAACATGTTAATGTAAAAGAGAGGTTAGCACTTAATGCTCTCAACTGTCTCAATCATCTGTGGTCCTCAGGACATATGTAAGTGTTTACAGACAATACCACAGTGATGTGGTACATAAATGGGGGGGGGGGGGCATATATTACCCTTTGTGCAGACTAGCCATGGTAGCATGGGATATAGCTTTTCAGTACAGTATCATTCTAGAGAAACAAACATATGACATCTCCATTAGGAAAAGTAACTACAACCCTTTTAGAAAGCTTTCTCTGGTTATTAAAGTATTTAAATGCTGATTTAAAAATGCCAGTTATGTTAACATGGTTTCCAGCATCTTATATCTTGGGCTTTATAGAGAGTCAAAAGTTTGCAAATATGGACATTTTAAAAGTTAAGAATGCAATGCTGTGGGTTAATGTTTTTGAAAAAAAAAACAGATGTCTATAGATAAATTATTAAACAAATGCAATTTAGGTAACTGTGTGAAATTACTAATGCATAGCATAAGAAAAAGACAATGATAAAAAGAAAGTTGTTGCAGAATTAATCATCTCACTTCTATCATACAGTGAGAAATGTATAATATTTTTTTTCTAATGTCTTTTGGCTTTTCCCGGTTAGGGGGTTGCCACAGCTGAACTCCGGTCCGCTAATGTTTGGCAGTGGATTTTTTACAGTGCCGAGTTGCCAGCCTGATGCCCAACCTTCAAAGAAGGCACACCCATTCTTGCACACACCTACCTGAATATCTTTAAGCATCACTCGACGAAGGTGCTCCAGCCGAGAATCGAATGGGAGAACCTCTAGCTGTGAGGCGACTACGCTAACTGTTGCACCAAAATTGATCTTAAATAAGACTACCTTGAAAGATTATTGAAAATTTGAGGACATTTAGTTGTATGATTTGAAAGATCAAAAAAAACAGAAACTTAATCTGGAAATTAGTTCTTATTCTAGTGTGTATTGAAAGTCACTTGGAAGTACATCTATAGAATTTTTATTGTGCCTTATAAAACATAATTACATTTAGTGAAAAAGACTAAAGCAGACTGGCAACATACAATTTTGTTTGTGGTCAGTTGGCAACATATTTTTATTGTGGTGAATTGGAAGTGTTTTTGTCAGAAATGCAACATTTCTTTAAAGGGTTATGCACAGATATTTGCAGTTTAAGATCATCAACAGTCCTCATGAATGTATCACTACCAGAATAAGTCGGTAAAGATCAACTTGTATTGTTGTGGAGTTTAATTGCTGTTACTAGAACATTTTTCACAAAAAGTGGAAATGTGAATAACTTGTTCAGATTGCGATCAAAGAGTAAAACAATTATGGATGTTTGAATAAATCAGAACTTATATTGAAAAATATGATAAAAGATGAATTGTGTATACAATATTCATTTACTGATCTGAGTGTAGCAGTGTTTATTTACATTATGGATTTTTCATTTTTATTTAGTTGTATACATATTGTTAAAGTCAATAAAAAAGTTTTAAAAATGAACCTAATGCTTAAAGCTAAAATTTAAACAGAAAATTTGTGTCATTTGTCATTTTGCTCATTGGACCAAACTGTACTGCAGTACGGTCAGAATGTTTGTGGGCTTCTAGAGTTTGGCTGGAGTTCATACTTTGTTGCCTCTGTCATGTTCTTACATGTTTGTGTGGATTTTCTCTTTGTTCGACAGTTTTCTCCCATATCCTAGAAACATGTCATAGGTGCATTGTTGTAGGGACACCCTTAGTTTGTTCCCAGATTTTGCTCCATCCCTCCTAAAATTGGAGATTATTTTGATATGTTGTAGTCTAATAGTACCATCATTTAAAAAGTGTGCCTAATTTGGAGTCTTTTTGTTTCTCTAATTCATTGTTGCCTTACTTCTTATTCTGGTGGTAAAAATTGTGATGTATTAATAAGCAGTTAAATTGACAACTCTAAAGTGTGTGTGTGTGTGTGTGTGTGTGTGTGTGTTAGGAAGAAAGACATGTCAATTTACTACTGGTTTGTGCCAGCTTTTAATGGTGTTGCTGTAGAAACTGGATGCAACTTGATAACTTTGAATGGATGGAGAGTTTGGGCATGGATTTGAATTACTTGTGGAAATGAGTTAAGAACTTGGTGTATTTTTATGAATGTTAAAACTAGAGACGTCCTGCTTGAAAATGTTGCAAGATGCTAGGTTGCATTTAGACAGAATATAGCTTGGTGAAGACTTTTTAGAATTTTATGCTGTTTCATCATGGGATTCAGTGACACATAATGGCTCCAAATGGAGCTCTCATGAATAACTACCCAGTCTGAAATGCTACACTGCACTGCTTTATAAAGCTTAGTGAGGCCATCCCTCAATCAGTAACTCCTGAAGGACATTGTGGTTTGGCCAGCCCTTAAATACATATTTCTATGAATTTTACAAAAGTGTCATCAGCTCAGCAACTGGTATGCTCACTTTGAAGCTGGAAGATCTGAAAGTGGTGGATTCTGTTTCCACCCAGATCCTTTGATTCATTTTCCTTTACTGACACTAAAGTGCAGTGTAAGATGGTGCTGCACTCCTGAATGTGCCTTTCTTTGCAAGAGATATTAAACTGAGGTCTCATCTGACTGAAACAGTGGTATCTCAGGTGGATGTATAAGATCTAATGGCACTTATCGAAAATAGGGAGTAGAGGGTTGCTGTATTGGTAAACCATATCATACTATTACAGGCATGTATTTTATTTACCCATTTTTCAATGCATATCAGTTATTAAATCTAAATGTGCTAATAAGTAAAAAAAAAAAAAAAAACATATTTCTGTATTCTTTCTTCATCTCCCATCCTTTATGCCATAACCATTTCTTAACTTTTTATTATCTCTTAAATTTCCCACCTTTATTTTAACAAAACATCTTCACATCTTATCTGGAACCCTCATTTTGTAAACAACAAAGCTGTATCCTATTTTCAGTAACACCCCCTCCAAAAAAATCTCTCTCTCTCGCTCTATATATGTGTATATATATATATATACTTTTATATATATATATATATATATATATCTATATATATATATATATATATATATATATATATATATATAAAATCCATATTAATGGTTTCATCTTTGCAGCATTGCTTTAAGAGTTTCTCAATCTTTAAATTCTTTTTCAGTTAAAAAAAAAAATGTTGTGAAGTTTCTTCTTGCTTTTTACAAGCACAGTGCAAACTTTGCTGCTGAGCTTTATGCTTTATACTTTATTTATGCTTTATACTTTCTTCCACTGGAAGCTTATCCAGTGGCAGTCTACACATGCAAAAAACTTCTCAACTCTATCACAATTTCATATCTTTTTTCTGTCTCCTTAACCGCTGTCCTCTGCCTCTTCCATTTCTCTTCAGATATGTTGGTAGTAGCCACCCTGGATTATTTTTCATGCCAAATTCTTCTCTTCCCTTTTCTTTCTTCTATGCTAATTTCTGTGCTATTTTCTCCCTGTATTATTATTTTATTTCATTTTTCTCAACTTCTCATTTCCTTTTACTTCCGCTTTCCAGTTCCTCATATTTCTTTTCTTATGTAATAACCACACTGTCAGATTTTCCTGCTCCTTAACATTTTTTTTTACCCTAATCAATTGCATATAACTCAAAAATACAGATAAACTACTTCTAACCCTGCCACATTCTTCTTGTAGTATATCCCACCTATTTTATAGTATTTAATCTAGACCCCCCCCCCCAAAAAAAAAGAAATTAACATAATGTCCAGTAAATCCTTTTCCAGTTTCCCTTGGAACATAAAACTCTACCAGTGTATTCTAACTTGCACAGTATGGATGTGTCCATCTTCATGTATGCATGTGTGCTTGTGTGCATGCATAGTGTCATCTTATAAACCTTCTTTCTGTGTAATAGTACAGAACACTTCCATCAATATGTTGCCTTTCTTATGTTCTGCAATATCTTCTTCCACTGATTTGCATTCGAATAGAAATGAGTAGGGGAATTTTCCTGGTGCCTTGACTACAGTTCATCTAGTCAGTATGGATACCACTTTGTCTCTCCTCTGAAGAAAGGACACTTATTATTGTACAACATTTGGAAGGCCACCCTTAGTTTGGTCTACAACTTCTGCTCTGTTCCAGCCAAATCAGGAAATTGTGTATATTCATAAGGTCACATGGTGAACATTTAAAATCTGTGTCTAATTTGTGGTCTTTAATGTGATTCTTTTTGGCAACAGTTTTTAACTCTGCAGGTGACATTTGGGATGTATGAGTGGAACTAACCAAGTAAATAAAAAATACCAAATGTAAAGGGACAGCTGCAGCAGATTCTTGGCCCTTTTATATATATAACACACATGCATACATGTGTGTGTTGGGGGGGCTCCAGGTGGCTTGCCCCCTGTAAAAAAAGTAGTTTAAAGAAGAAGAGGGATATTCGAGATTCACTCTTCTCCTGTAGTTTCTTTTTTTTTCCATAGCTCGTCAGCACAAGGCACGTGTGACCTAATGTGTGCTACTACATTGTTTCATTTTTTTTTCCTACATTTTTATTTTGTTTTGTTTTTCAGAAGGGTGCAGCCCTGTATCACTCTGCTTTTTTAGTTGTTTTCTTCTGTTGTCAGTGTGATTATCAGTAGAAATTTGCAGGAAAAGTTCACCAGAGGTTACTACAGCTTTGGTCTGGTCATGCTGTAGCTTTTATCACAGATGTCTGAGAAAGTTGCTCTGTAACATTGTGCTTCTGGCTTAGCTTTTTTTTTTTTTAATAAGTAATGGATATCTTGTACGAGAACATGATGCAAATATTTATGTAGCTTCCTTGTTAGCACAAAAAAGCCAAATGTATTTAACATTGTTTTGTTAAAAGCATATTAACTACAAATATCTGTGAGGATATCTTTCAAGTTATTGATTAACCGTTATCACATCTGACCAAAGAGCATGTGTTTTCAGATTTTTGTTGCCAGTCTAGTGGAAGTGAAGAGCAGCGTGTGTGTGTGTGTGTGTGTGTGTGTGTGTCTCTCTGTGCAAACATGTCTTGGACAAAATAATCAGTTAAAGATCAAATTGGGCATGTGGTAGATTAAGTATAAAACTTAGGTGTAAAAACTATAATTCAAACCCCCTACTGCTGCTTTCCTTACTCCATCCTTTTTCGGGGCATCACAGTAGGTAAAAGTCAACTACCCAAATTAACAGCATACAGCTGCTGCCTGGCAGCACATACTTCAAAAATTAACCTTAAAAAAGATGTATGAAAGATATTTAGAGGGGTATGTTTATAGTCAAGTAGTTTTATGCCATCTTACATGGTATTTAACTTCCAGGCATCACACTGTGTGTGTGTGTGTGTGTGTGTGTGTGTGTGTGTGTGTGTGTGTGTGTGTGTGTGTGTGTGTGTGTGTATGTATCCACACACATAATGTCATGATAGAAAAGGATGCCTGATACGAGTGACTTTATGAAAACTTCATGCTTCTCTATATTGTAGGTGTGAATCTAGAATACTGCTTGGATATTGATTAAGTACTTACTCTTAAATGACAGATTCCAAGTTATCATCTCTGCCTTCTGTAAGCTCAGAAATGCCCAGTGCATAGGACCAGTTAAGAGACTGCAAAGTCTATTTTGTGCAATCAAAAATAGGCTAATATACTCCCTTCCACACATTCTTAGTATAGAATTTAAAATTTGCTGTGTCCCTGATGTCTGGAAGCAGATTGTTGTAGTTCAAGCCAACCCCTCCTTCAGTCGACAGCAATTACAGGCTGATCAGTCTCATGGACACTGTGAACCTCCTCCTCCATGGCTAAATCCAATACGGTTGTATGAAAGGTAGGTCTTGTAAGCATAGCTTCAGAATTTTTTGAGTGTGACCACTGCTTTGGAGGATGATTTATATATTCAAGTGGCTTCATTTGGCTAAAATCATTCAGCACTATAAACCATGAAGGACTCATGGCTTCCTGTTGAAATGATGGCACCAGAAATGTAGAATGCCAAAAAGCTGGGAAAAAAAGAAAACACAGGAGAAAAGTGAATCTCAAAAATGTCTCTTCTCCTTAAAACTTATTTTTGCTGGGGGGGGGGGGGGGGGGGGGCAAGCCTCCCTGCACCTTCCCGTGTGTGGGGGGGCAAGTCCCCCACACCTCTCAAACTTACATATACCAACTCGGAGATTACATATCTCAGAGAAAAGGGAATAATTCAAGAAGTGGCATCTCAGACTTGGTGTATGTAATTCTGTTCTTTTTGTCATTCAGTCATCGCATTTTAGGACTTACTCAGTCTAACAGGTCCAGACATTTCAAATGGTTACCAGGATTTCCTACATCAACTATGAACATTATATATAGCAAGAAAAAATAGGATGACTTAAAGCTTTGCTACCCTGTGTCACCACTGGAGTTCCACATTGCAGTGTCTTGGGGCTACCCATTTTTAGTATCCTTTTCTCAGATGTCAAACCTGATTCCAGTTTCTGACTTGGGGAAAATATCCAGTTGAATGCAAACCTAGAATTTTTATCCTTAATCTTTGTGACATTCTGCCCTTTCAGACAGCACATAACATCTTGCCTACAGTGTCAAAGAATGCAGCATTCTGGCAGTTGACAAACTCTTTATATACCCATTTACCAGCTTTATATGTTGTTGATCAGCAAGAACTAATAGTTGACAAAACAATGAAAGACCTGGAGTTCTACTGGATAATGACCTTTCATTTGATCCCCAAGTATCCATTACCATCTGCAAAAGTATGTGGAGTTGCTCCTTTGATCCTCTATGGGACTGAGGACCATTCCAGAAAGGTAGCTGTCTTCCTTTATGCAGCTATCAAACTAGTTGTAGAATACTGTACGCTGTTGAAGGCACAAGCAGTTCTCACAATGAATGAAGGGCTTTGAGGCTTGTTTTGTAGCCAGCGGCCACAGTGTATCAGGAGAGACTCGAGGTGGCATTTATAGTACTAGGCAAAATTTGGCCAGGACATCTGGGAACTTCCTCTACGTATTGACCCATTTTGGAGGAGCACTTTCTGTTACTGTCCCACATGCAGAGGTGGCCTAAAGAAAAAGGGAGACAGGTGGAGAGAGAGGGAGATGAAGTGATGAAAGAAATGGAGGAGAAAGCAAATATTGAGACCAGAGAATGTGTGCAGGATTCTAAGGAAATGTTCCAGCGAAACCTGTGTGATGGAGATGAGTCGGCAAGTGATGGATGCATAATAACAAGCTTCTAGTTGGGAGGGTTGCAGCATAATTTTTCTTAAGGAAAAAAAAAATGGTGGTGCAGTGGGGTGTAAGAAAATACTGGCAACAACCCAGAATGTGGTTGTGTGTGCGAAGGACATCTGATAACCATGTTTTGGTGTGATTTACTATTTTTGAATGCTGTTATTGTCAAACATGTCTTTCTGAAGAAGTCTTGATATTAAATAAGACGAAAGCGCTAAAGTACTGCAAGAGTTGTTGGTGTGATTTACTATTTTTTGAATGCTGTTATTGTCACAAAGTTTATTTCTTAGTTTTATATATATATATATATATATATATATATCTATATATATATATATATATATATATATATATATGGCTATTATAACAGGAGACTTTGGGATTTTAGAAGCATGCTTAAAAAGAAAGGAAATTATATAAGAAAAGTGTTAGAAGTTACAGTATGTGACGTTAAAACTTTATGACAACAATTCATGGACTTACAAAAGAGGTATATATAGAACTGAAATAGATTATTTTATATTATCAGAAGGTTTAGTTATAGAAGTGGAGGTACAGGGTTTTCTGATCATTTTGCATTATAGCTAGAGATAAAGGAAACTAGGCATATATAAAAATAGGAAAAGGAATACAAAGGATAAATGAGAAAGCATGGAATGAAGAAGGAAAGTGATTAGTAATACAGTTATGGAAAGATCGTATTACTATGAGAACATTTTATAAAAATTGGCTAAATGGTGGATGTTCAAGGAAAAATATAAAAAAAGATTTTATTTACAGTGGCAATGTGATGTGAGAAAATATAAAAATAGAAAAGAACATATAACGAAGCATTGGAAGATTAGAACGTAATGACAGAAAAAAGTATATGAAAGAAATCAAGAAAAATGCATGAATTGTTATAGGCAAATGTATATTTTTACAAGAAAAGAGAGAATAAGTATTGGGTTACTTAAGCAGATTAGTGGAGGAAGATGGTATAACAAGAGAAGTAATGTAAAAGGAGAAGTAGAACTTGGGAAAAGATTATGAATAGTGTAGTACAGAATGCACAAGAAATATAAGAAAGTAGTGAAAAAAAACACTGAAGGTAAAACAAGGTAACTGAAAAAGAGAATAAAGAGATGGGAAAGGAAATGTCTTTAATTGGGCTAGATAAAGTATTAGGACAAGTAACTATAGAGTTGGCTGCAGAACCAGATGGAATAGGGTACAAATGTATAAAATGTAAGGGATTGGCCAAAAAAATATTTTTAAAGATATTGAATGAATGGTTAAATTAGTTAAATGAAGGTTTATGTATAAAAATTATATAGTGGAATACTTAAATTCATATTTAAGAAGGAAGATTGATGACAGTTAAAAAAACTGGAGACAGTATTGAATAATAATGATTATAATATCTTTATGAAAACAATGCAAAAGAGATTTGAATCTAAAATGGAAAATCTTATGGAAGATGGTATGTATAGTGCGAAGAGGAAATGTTGTCAAGAGTCTTTATTGATAGTTTAAGAAATTGTGGATGACATTATGATTAAAAAAGAAGAAGCAAAAATCATTATAGGAGACCTTAATAAGGCATTTGACACAACTGGACATGAAATCTTATGGGTAGTAATGAAAGAATATAATACAGGTGAGGAAGTAGGGAAATTATGTACATCAGCATATAGTAATATAAAGTAAAAGTACTTGTAAATGCCTGGTTAACCCAAGAGGTACATATAAAGAGTGTTGTAAGACAGGGATATCCAATGAGTTGATACTCTTTGTACTGATTATGAATGTTGATAGTTTGCAAAATAAATTACAAAGTAAAAGAGGTGGGGTCTACAGCATCTGAAGGTTTAAGAATTCCATTCTGTTAACACATGCAGATTACAGTATAATAATTTAAAAAAAATGGATAAAAGAAGAAATAATTTGCACAAGTGTCCAGAAAAATTATAGGGATGGCTTTAAATAAAGAAGAAAAGTAAAGGTTTTGGTGATGTAGTAAAGATCTGGGGAATATGTTTTACAGTGAAATTTGTGTGTTTGGTGTAAAATGTGGGAGTAAAGATGCAAGTAGAATTCAGTGGGAAAGCAGTAGAAGAAATAAAACAAACATGGCTTTTCTGGAGAACATACAAATTATTTATTTGTTTGTTTAACATTTGTTTACTGGTAAAGTCCGACTTGGAACAAAGCCAATTTTCAGTGGATGCCCAGGTAGAAATGCAAGTTATTATCATTCAGGAAAAAGGCTTCATAGGAGTTTACTAGGCTGTTGGCCCTGGGACACTTATGCTAAGATTTATCCCATGTTTAGACAAATCAGCACCGGATGCCCCTGTCCAGCAGAGACATGGGTGGAATCCCATGGGTATAGTTTCTGTTTCTCATCCAGTTATCCAGGTTGCACTTAAAAAGGGGTAAAGAGGTACTCTTCTTGATATGGAGAGGGAGTCTGTTCCATAGATGGGGGAGTCTCTGGGACACAAATCTGTCCCGACAACCAGTCTTGTTGATGTCACAGACCAGGTTGAGGCCACTTGTTTGGGTTACTCTAGTGGAGCTTGACTTGTGGATATGCAGCAGTCCCATCAAGGTGGGTCCATGAATGCCTTGTATGCTAGACAGAGGTCACCTCTGAGGAGTTTGTATGAAACAGAGTAGAGGGATAGGGCTTTTAGCCTGTGTATGGTAGATGTTTGAGTCCCTGGATTCTCCTGGTGAGGAACCTCTGTAGTCTGTCCATCTGCTGCGTGTGCTTTATGAGGTACATGCCGAAAGGGGCATTGTACTCTGTAATGGGCGTTATAAGGGAAGACTACAGGGATGTTATGACCTCCTTTTCCCTGGATGAGATACCCTTACTTATGAGGTAGGCCATGTAGAAGGCTTTCCGTATAACAGAAGCAACATGGTGGTCAACAGTCAGGTTGCTTTCAACCTGGGTGCCCAAGTTCCTCACGACTGATTGTGTGCTTAGGACATTATTAATGTGATAATTTGTGGGAACATCACTCTCCCCAAAGGGGATGATGATGACTTTTTTGGTATTCAGCCTGAGACCATGCTTCTGGCACCAGTCTGAGTGAGACCCTCTTGGAGGATGTCCACATCACTAAGGGAATTGATGACAACATCCAGATTGCAGTCGTCTGCAAACTTGGCCAGCCATAGCCCGCTGGTAAGAGGCCACAGGACCGAACCCTGGGGTACACTGCTTGTTACAGGTCTTCTGCTTTAGGTGGCTTCCCCTATTTTGACTATGTGGGTTCTATCAGTGAGCCAGTTTGCTACCCATCTGGTAACATATGGATTGATGCCTAGATGAGAGAGTTTATCTGTTATGCCTGAGTGGGGAATCGTGTCAAAGGCTTTGGCCAGGTCAAGGTAGGCAGTGTGCACCAGCTTCCCCTCATCCATGGCATTGGTGACTGTCTCAAATGTAGCAGACATGAACTCCCCTTGACAAAGCCAAACTGTGTGAGATCAAGTGTTTGGAGGTTGCCAATGTCCTTGCTAGTGAGGTTCATGATAATCTGTTCCATGGCCTTGCAGATCAGGCTAGTTAGGCTGATGGGTCTGTAATTTCCTGGATCGGTGGATGCTCCACATTTGTGAAAAGGGATGACAGTGGCTGTCCTCCACTCAGCTGGGATGAAGCCAGTACTCCGACTTTGGTCGAAGAGGGTGCCTGGTGATGCTGCAAGTTCCTGCCAGAGTTCACGTTGGATGCAGCCTGGGATGTTACGGGTCCCATGGAGGGTGTATTTTTTGCCTTTGAGAGAGCAGTGTAGACCTGTTCCCTAGATATAATGGGAAGGGGGCAGGTAATGGGGATGTCCTAATTTACTGATGGGGGGACAGAGGGGTAAAGTTTTCACTGAATCTGTCAGCCAGCAAATTTGCTATATCTACGGCATTTGTATATATGGTGTCCTTGACCACCAGTTCTGAACAGATTTGGGTACTTCCTTTTCAGGTTGCGGACGTATGTGAAGGCCTTATGATTGTCTCTAGTAGATGTGGCCAATTTGGATTTGATGTTTGCTGTGGAGGATTTCACTAGTGCTCTTATTTGCTTGTTCAGGCTAAGGAGACATTGCTTCCAATTGGACACCTGCTCCTTTTTGGTCTTGAACAGCAGTTTTTTCCATTTGTTATAGAGTTTATTTATTGCAGATGTCCACCAGACAAGTTTACTCTTCCTTGCGGAGGATGATTTATTCCTATTGGGTATTCCTGATTCCGTGCATCTGTATAAATGCTCGTATAGTGTTAAAAGAATAGGTAAAAAGTTACTTTATTATGTATGGAATGAATGGATTAATGAAATTATGTGTAATGGTAAATGGATTTTAGCAATAATATTTAGTAAAATCGGATGGTGGGTATGTAAAAAGGAGTGTAGGTCCAATAGGAATGAAAATTTAGCATGACTGCGTAAACAGACTTGTCTATCTATATTTGTATATTTTAAATATGTAAACATTTTGTAAATAAGAGTTATTTTTGTATGTAAATAAAGGATCCCTACTCATAGGTTCATAGGTTGGTACTAGGCTATCGGCCCTAGGGCCTATACAAGCCCAGCCATAACAATTCCTTGGATATTTCTTCCCACGATATTTACTTCCCTGGACCTCTGGCTAGCAGGGTGACTGACGTGATCCCCGGGATGAATTTCCTATCTCCCATCCAGTCGTCAAGGTTCCTTTTGGAGAGGGCCAAGGAGGCGCTCTGCTTGTCATGTATGGGCAGTCTGTTCCAGAGTATGGGGAGTCTCTGGGTCAGGAACCTATCCCTCCAGCATGTTTTGTTCATTGTGATGACAAGGTTTAGATCCCTGGAACGTGTGGCTCTAAGGGATTGGGATTTCTTTAAGTGGAGCATGTCCAACAGCTCAGGGTTTGACATGGCCTTGTATGTTAAGCGGAGAGCGCCTCTGAGTAGACGATATACCACAGAGTATAGCTGGAGTTTTTTTAGACGGTCAGCATAGGGCATCTGCTTTAGGCCTGTGATTCTTTTAGTGAGGTATTTTTGCGGCCTTTCCAACTGTTGCAGATGTCTTGTGCGGTACATACCAAACGGGGCGTTGTACTCTATAATAGGTCTAATGAGGGATGAGTACAGTGGGACAATGACCTCCTTTTTTCTAGATGAAAAGCCCTTAGTGATGAGGTGTGCCACATAGAAGGATTTCCTGACTCTTGTAGTGATGTGGTTATCAAAGGTGAGACCACTGTCCACCTGTGTCCCTAAGTTTCTTATCACACTTTCGGTGTTTACTGCCACCTATGTGGTAATTCATGGGTACATGTTTTTTCCCAAAGGGGATAACTGTACATTTCTTGGCATTAAGCTTGAGCCCATGGCTCTGGCACCAAGCATCTGTTTCTGTAAAGCCCTTTTGTAGAATATCCACCTAATTTGGGGATTCAGTAATGGCTCCCAGTTTGCAGTCATCTGTGAACTTTGTTAGCCAGAGTCCCTTAGTGTTGGCCTGTACTTCAGAGAAGTAGATGCCAAACAAGAGCGGTCCCTGGACCGAATCCTGAGGTACTCCACTTGGCACTTGTTTGGAGCTGGATTTGGAGTCGGCTACATTTACAGCCTGGGTTCTGTCAGTAAGCCGGTTGGCAACCCATCGAGTGACGTAGAGATCTATGCCCATCTTAATAAGTTTATCTATAATTCCGGAGTGGGAGATGGTGTCAAAGACCTTGGCGAGGTCCAGATAGGCTGTGTGGACTGCCTTACCCTCGTCCACAGCTCTGGAGACTGATTCGAAGATGTCAGTCAGGTTCAGGATAGGCCCTTCACAAACCCAAACTGGGTGGGGTCCAGTGTTTGAAGGTTGCCAATGTCTTTGTTTATACGCTCCATGATATTGCATTCCATGCCCTTGCAGATCAGGTTTGTCAGACTGATGGAACGGTAGTTCCCGGGATCCAAGGTGGATAACCCCTTGTGGAGTGGGATAACTGTAGCTGTGCGCCATTCAGTGGGCATGAAGCCTGAGATGAGGCTATGATAAAACATGATACTTAGGTGAGGTGCCGGTTAATTTTGTAGTTCATGTAGTACACAGCCTGGGATGTCATCTGGTCCCACGGATGCTGTATTCTTAGCTTTGGAGAGTGCAGCTTCTACCTGTGTGGCCGTGATTACCAGCATTTGGCAGTCTTTTAGTATTGAGATGGGCCCTTTTGGGGGTGAGAGGGGGGTGCTTTGGGGGTGAGAGGGGGGTGAAGTTGGCACTAAATTGATCTGCAGGATATTGGCAATATTCTTGGGATCAGTACATTTAATGCCATTCGGTTGTAGCTCACAGCATATCTGAGCATTGCCATTTAGATTCTTGACTCTTTTCGATAAGTGCCATGGGATCTTTTATATCCACCTGAGCTACCACCAAATCAAGCAGTTTGGGTCTTGGTTTAACATCTCATCAGAAGGATGGCATACTCAAGAGTGCAACACCCCTGATATGCTGCATAGCACTAACAGCAATCCATCTACTTGCTATGGAAATAGAACCCAAAGCCTTTGGCACGAGAGGCAAGTGTGCTACCTGTTGCGTCACTGACATTGTTTTTTAGTGCATATTTTTATTTATTTATTTTAATTATTTGGAAGGTTTTATCTGCAAGGAAAGCACTTGAGATTGGTTATTCTTAGTAGCTTATCTTTCTGCTTACCTAATGATTTGTAGACATTCGACTAGAGAAGATGAGGAGAAGCAGATATTGTTATCTCCACGGTTTTTATTTTTCTCTTGCAGCCGTCTTTGAAACTAGGGATACTGCAAGGACACCAGAGAAGTCTGTTAGTGGTGGCAGTACATACTACCCATAACAGTGTTATGTTAACTTATTCAAGCCTATTTCAATGCCTTTGGGTATATTTCACATCATCATCCATTGCTCCTTATGATGTCTAGACATTTTTAGGATGGATTTCTTAAGTAATTGATTTACCAGTTAATAGCAAACAGTATTGGAAAAGTAGAAAATGTAAAAGGGCCAGTCTGAAGGAGATTGGAGATTGTAAAGTGGTGGAGGGGAAAGTGTAGTTAATAATGAATGTTGTATATTTTTGGAAATAATACTATCAGATTTTTCTTATAAAAACAGGGGTTTATAGTTCACTTTTTGCACTTTTGATATATTTTATTGTAATGTGTTAGTGTGTGGGGGGGCATGTCTTTGCTTCAGAATGATGTATGTTTGGACAAAGTGTAATTAACTTAATTGATTGATGAATTTATTAAGTTGAATTAATTGTGGGGATGGAATATAAAATGCTGCCTGATTTGTATGAGGTTATTCCATTGAAGGTTGGTGGGGCCAAGGTACCAGAATGTATTAAATAAACAAATTTGGCTGCGTCAGCAGTGCTCTGTTTTTTGAGGAGAATTCCTGGTTTTCCATTTTTGGAACAAGTATTTTGGTTCTTGTATTATGTTGGAGGGAGCTTCTGCTGTTCCAGGTGTTTTTAGAACACAAGTTGATGTGAACAAGTTTAGATGCACTGAGATGTGGAACGAGAGAGAGAGACAATAAAATGTTTGAGAGTGATCCTTGGTCTCTGGGAAGGGACCATCAAATGGATGAGAGGTATGAGCAGCTGGAAAATTTGTTAAAAAAAGGTGTCATTATATTATGATATAAAATTGTTGCAAAAATATGTGGACATGAATTTAACGCCTAGAGGATTAAGAATTGACAGACTTCCAACATATGATTTGTCAGAGGATGAATTAGACCTCTTGGAAGAATGGAAGTCTGTTTCTCTTGCATGTGCTATAAACTGGTTAAAAATTCTCATAAAAAGAAATACTCGTGCTCATGACAAAGTATGGAAAAACATCATTGAGCTGCAAGAGACTTTAATTAATGACACCACTGAATCCAGTTACTCGAATAAATTGCTTGATATCAAAGTTAATGTTGCCAAGAGGTGGTTGCTAGGAAGAAAAAGAAACTAGCACGTGATATCACTGATTATAGCAGTGGAATAATTTTTTCATGGCAACGTAAACAGTCAAGGGGGCATTCCAAGTCAGTTGGTTTCAAAACAGGCAGATCACGTTCAGGGCCTTCCTCGCAAGAGACGTCAACATCATCCATGGAGTTAGTTTCTAACGGGCGGAAGAGTGTATCCTTCGAAGATGTTAGAAGGGCATCGGAAGAGGCTTCATCTTTGGTGGATAGCGATTCAATGGAGGATCAGATTTGAGGGAAAAGTAAAGGAAGAAGGTTCCAGGGAAAGGGGAGAAGAACTAATCTGTCGAGTGAGACAGTCAGAGGTACGTTTTGAATATTTAACAAACATTGATCTCCCTAAGTACCTGGAAACTAATGCATTACTGCGAAGGGTGAATTACAATGACTTTAATCCTCGCCCAATTTCTAGTTCTATTACCAAACATCATGCTTATTTAAATGTATTTGCTTCTAATGAAAGGGTAAAAAATGAAACTTTAATAGGAAAAAAAAATTTGGAATTTGTGAATCTATCTGAATTGGTTTTAACTGAAGCAATGAAAAGTGGGAGTTAAAGGCACAAAATATGTGCCTACGTTTTTTTTTCCTTCATTTGTTGAGATAATTAATGACATTAAAGCATTTTGTAGGAAGTTGAACTTAAGGGTATTTTTTGTTGCTAAAAGACAATATCATTGTTTAGAAAGGGGCATTTGTGCATTAACTAATTTGGATAGTGGTAATGTGGATGATTCTTTGTTGGACATTTCTGTACATGAAATGTCTTTGAATGTGCATTGTGCAAACAGGTAGAAATTGCATATAACAGATTCATATCTGGGTCAAAATCATGGAATTTGAATAAAGTACAATGGTTAGCTTTGAAACAACTAAGAGCTGTTCCTAATCAATTTGCATTCACACAGGCGAATAAGGGAGGGAATTGGGTGATATTAAATAGAAAGGACTATAGGAATATGGCTTTGGATTTACTATCAGATGATAAAGTAGATAAAAAATTGATTGATAAACCGATAAAATAATTTAATAGTTCACTATTAGAACTATTGGAAAGGGGAGAAAGACTGAGGGTTTATACTTGTGGGGATGTCAAAAAATTGTATTTAAAATATCCCAAAGATGCTACTTTTTTTGTTATTCTGAAAATCCATAAATCTCTTACAAAACCCCTTGGTAGACCTATAGTCTCGGGGGTGGGTTCTTTTTTACAGAATGTTGGGATTATTTTGGATTCCCAGTTAAAATGTTATCTCCCAAGAATACAGTCTTATATTAAAAATACATCTTATGTGTTGGAAGAAGTTAAGAAGATTCAGTGGAACCCTAACCTTTATTTCGCCTGTGTGGATGTAAAATCGTTGTACACTAATATTAATATCAGGATAGGTCTGGAGGCAGTAGTGAAGATGTTGGGAGAAGGAACCAAAACTACATACATCTGTCAATTGTTAGAATTTGCTTTGATGCATAATTATTTTGTTTTTGAGGAAAATTATTATTTACAGCTGAAAGGAACCGCAATGGGGGTTGCCTTTGCCCCTTCGTATGCAGTTCTGTTTATGGCATATTTTGAAAATATGTTTATTTATGTGACTGATTTTTTTAAAAAAAAATGTTATGTTTAAAAGATTTATTGATGATTTGATTTTTCTATGTAGTGAGGATATTATAGCAATAACCCACGCCTGGGTGTGGGTAATCCTGGATTTACCCATGGTTGGTGTGGTTTGGTCACGAGGGCGAAGCCCGAGTGGCCAAACAAAGCCAACCGTGGATAAATCCAGCATTACCTACACCCAGACGTGGGTTATTGCTATTATACAATGACATTATTTAAGGGAAAAAAAATTACTTTTCTTAAATGGCATTGTATAATGCCTCCTTGCTGCCCTTCCACAGCTGTCTGGTATTCTCCGGCAGTTCTGATGTACTGCGTATGCGTATGCCTACGCAGTACATCAGAACTGTGGGCAAAAGCAACGGAGAAAGCAAGATCTCTGTTACTTTTTACAAACTGTTTCGCTATGTTAAATGGGTTTACCATAGCGAGACAGCTTTAAAAAAAGCAACGGATAATCTCCGTTGCTTTTTTTAAAGCTGTCTCGCTATGTTAAACTCGTTTAACATAGCAAAACAGTGTGGAAAAAAAGAGTTATAGTAATGGAAAAAGTCCGGGCGACCGGACCTTTTTCCATTACTATAACTCTGATTTACAACATGCACGCTGACCAATCAGCGTGCACGTTTTTGAATATTAATGGGGGGCAGTTGTATAATAGTGAATTTGATCAGTTTATGGATTTACTTGGCCGTAATGCATACGGCTTGGAATTTATTTATAGAGTGAATAGGAAATGTATGCAGTTCTTGGACATTGAATTTTACATAGATGATAAGGGCTTTTTGCAGTACAAACCCTTTCATAAGGAGACGGCAGCAGATAGCTTCCTTGAAGCGAGTAGCGCTCATCCTGACCATTTGATTAAATCACTACTTTATGGGGAGTTTATAAGGATACAAACTAATACTTCTGATGTAAAAATGTTAGAAAGAGAGTTTTTTTTGTTTAAAGATAGGTTATTAAAGCGGGGTTACAGCAGGGAATGTATAGAGGAAGCTCTAATTAAATTGAAAAATAATAGGAGCTGTTGGAGAGTAAATGGTAATTTAATTAAAAGTAGGGAAGTCATTAGGAATAATGATTTGTATAAGGTAGATGCTGAACCCTTATTTTTTGTAAGTAAATTCTCTCCCTTTTCTGTGACGCTCAGAAGGTTAGTTAGTGACCTTTGGCCCATTATATGTAGGGATGAAATAGTGGGTAAATTGTTCCCTGAAAAGGTTGTTTTTTCGTTTGATAGGTTTAATAATTTAAGAGAGTTATTAAGAATGAAAAATAAGATTCAGGCAGCTAAAAGGAAGGGGGTATTTCCATGTGGGGGTTGCAAAGTATGTGATAAAATAAAAAATGTAGATGGATGGATGATCAATGGAAAGAAATTTTCTATAAAAAAATAGTTTCATTGTAATTCATGTGGTGTAGTCTACATCACTGGATGTGGATGTACACCATGTAGGGGAACAAATTTTGGTGGGGGGGGGGTGATGAATTTAAAAGGAAGTTGGTTAAATTGGAATCCAAATTACTAATTTATTTTGGCACTTTATTACGAAAGGTCTTAATCTTGAAATAGAGTGGGGTGTTTAGATTCACATTTGTTATATATAAACAACAAAGAATATAATGTAGTAATAATAATAAAATAAAAAAAATAAAAGAAGTAACATATGTTAAAAGTTGAAAAAAGATTTTAATTGTTATATAGCACTTTAATAGGGCTGAGGATAGTCTTAATTAATTAAGAATGTAATTTGATTGTTTAGATAGTATAAAATCTAAAAAAAGTAAGTAAAATGGCAAAATATGACGTTATTAATGAATGTTGTATATTTTTGGAAATAATCGGATGTTTCTTATAAAAAGAAGGGTTTATAGTTCACTTTTTGCACTTTTGATATGTTTTATTGTAATGTGTTAGTGTGTGGGGGCACATCTTTGCTTCAGAATGAAGTATGTTTGGACAAAGTATAATTAACTTAGTTGATTAATGAATTTATTAAGTTGAATTAATTGTGGGGATGGAATATAAAATGCTGCCTGATTTGTATGAGGTTATTCCATTGAAGGCCGGTAGGGCCGAGGTACCAGAATGTATTAAATAAAGAAATTTAGCAGCGTCAGCAGTGCTCTATGTTTTTTTGAGGAAAGTGTAGTTAGGCAGCATAGGATGGTGGTTTGTAGGATGATATTGGTAATCAAGAAGAGGAGGAGGAGTGTGAGGGCAACACCAAGGATCAGATGGTGGAAATTGAAAAAGGGTAATTGTGAGTTGGAGTTCAGAGAAGAGTTAAGACAGGCACTGGGTGGCAGTGCAGAGTCACAGAATAGCTGGGTAATTACAGCAGAGCTAGTAAGGGAGATGGCTAGAAAGGTGATTGGTGTGACATCTGGAAAGAGGAAGGATGACAAGGAGTCTTGGTGGTAGAATGAGGAAGTACAGGAGAGTATACAGAGAAAGAGGTTGACGAAGAGGTGGGATTGTCAGAGAGATGAAAGTAGACAAGAGTATAAGGAGATGAGGTGCATGGCAAAGAGAGAGGTGGCGAAGGCTAAGGATAAGGCGTATAAAGTGTTGTATGAAAGGTTGGACACTAAGGAGGGAGAAAAGGACCTGTACTGATTGGCTAGACAGAGGGACCGAGTTAGGAAAGATGTGCAGCAGGGAAAGGTAAAGGATAATGAGGGAAACATACTCACAAGCGAGGAGAGTGTGTTGAGGAGATGGAATGAGTACTTTGAGGGGCTGATGAATGAAGAGAATAAGAGGGAGAGAAGGTCGGATGATGTAGGGATAGTGAATCATGAAGTACAATGGATTAGCAAGGAGGAAGTAAGGATAGCTATGTAGAGGATGAAGAATGGAAAGGCTGTTGGCCCAGATGACATACCTGTGAAAGCATGGAGGTGTTTAGGTGAAATGGCAGTGGAGTTTTTAACTAGATTGTTTAATGAAATCTTGGAAAGTGAGAGAATGCCTGAGGAATGGAGAAGTGTTTTTGTACCGATTTTTAAGAATAAGGGTGATGTGCAGAGCTGTAGTAACTACAGAGGGATTAAACTGATCAGTCACAGCATGATGTTATGGGAAAGAGTAGTGGAAGCTAGGTTAAGAAGGGAGGTGATGATTAGTGATCAGCAGTATGGTTTCATGCCAGGAAAGAGCACTACAGATGCGATGTTTGCTCTGAGAGTGTTGATGGAGAAGTACAGAAAAGGTCACAAGGAGATGCACTGTGTCTTTGTGGACTTAGAGAAAGCATATGACAGGGTGCCTAGAGAGGAGTTGTGGTACTGTATGAGGAAGTCAGGAGTGTCAGAGAAGTATGTAAGAGTAGTACAGCATATGTACGAGGGTAGTGTGACAGTGGTAAGGTCTGCGGTGGGAGTGACGGATGAGTTTAAGGTGGAGGTGGGATTACATCAAGGATCAGATCTGAGCCCTTTCTTATTTGCAGTGGTGATGGACAGGTTGACAGACAAGATCAGACAGGAGTTCCTGTGGACTGTGATGTTTGCAGATGACGTGATCTGTAGTAAGAGTAGGGAACAGGTGGAGGAGACCCTAGAGAGGTGGAGATATGCTCTAGAAAGAAGAGGAATGAAGGTCAGCAGGACTAAGACAGAATATATGTGTGTGAATGGGAGGGAGGATAGAGGAATGGTGAGGATGCAGGGAGTAGAGGTGGCGAAGGTGGATGAGTTTAAATACTTGGGATCAACAGTTCAGAGTAATGGTGAGTGTGGAAGAGAGGTGAAGAAGAGAGTACAGGCAGGATGGAGTGGGTGGAGAAGTGTGTCAGGAGTGATTTGTGACAGACAACTACCAGTAAGATTGAAAGGGAAGGTCTACAAGGGAAGACCAGCTATGTTATATGGGTTGGAGACAGTGGCTTTGACAAAAAGGCAGGAGTCTGAGCTGGACGTGGCAGAGTTAAAGATGTTAAGATTTGCACTGGGTGTGACGAGGGGGAACAGGATTAGGAATAAGTATATTAGAGAGTCAGCCCAGGTTGGAAGGTTTGGAGACAAAGCCAGGGAGGCAGGATTATGTTGGTTTGGACATGTGCTGAGGAGGGATGCAGAGTGTATTGGGAAAAAGATGCTAAGGATGAAGCTGCCAGGTAACAGGAAAAGAGGAAGGCCTAAGATAAGGTTTATAGATGTGGTGAGAGAGGACATGCAGGTGGTTGGTGTGACAGAGCAAGATGCAGAGGACAGGAAGAAATGGAAACAGATGATCCGCTGTGGCGACCCCTAACGGGAGCAGCTGAAAGAAGAAGAAGAAGCAAACAGTATTAGAACAGTGTAAATTGTAAGATTGCAAGGTATCCTGCAGTGAAGATATTGATCACTGTCAAAAGTAAATATATTAATTTATGTTTGTATTTTCATAACTGAGAGAGCTGCATGTTATTGAGCAAAATGGTTTTAACTGCTGTAGTTGGTGGAAGAAAAATGTTTTGTCATTGCCTTTTATAGTACACTGCACTGGAGATATTGCTAGTTGTTTGCTACTAATTATGAATGTGCAGTATTTCTCTACATGCTTAATATTTCCAAAACCAGACTACTTACAGACTATAACAAAACATCAAGTGAAACCTTAGGTGAAGTTTAGGAAAACTAACATTGATAATCACACTGTATGTTTCACATCTTCAATGATATTCAGTTTTGTCTATATTGTTAGTTATACAGTAAAACATAATGTTTCATGTTTCTGTGAATATTTGAATATGTAAGTGATCAGAGAGGGATTTCTTGCTGTCATTTGAAAGCTCATGCATGATTAACAGTAGATCTGATGTTCTCAGTGTTGATTCATTCTTGACTGATGGGTTCAAAACCTTGGAACCGACTCGAACGTTATACAAAGCTCGCACCAGCCAAAACCTCTTGAGCTAAGCTTCTACCCATACTGCCTCTCTTCCCATTACCTCAGATTTCATTTGCCACATAGAAAATTGGACATGTCAGCCATTGCTCTGAGTTAAATGCTCAAAAATATTTTCTGTTTGCCTATTGTTCTACCTTTTGCTTATATTCTATAACAATTACTGTTGTTTAGTTTTCTTTTTGTGTGCAATTGACTCTATTAATAACTTTTTTTCAGTCGTATTTACCTCAGGGTATCTCTCCTTACCATTGTTGGTATTAGGCCTCTCCTTCCCATTTACTGTTTGTAACTCTTTGATACCATCGTTGGTATCCTTTTCCTGTCATTTTTTTCTTCTTTACCCATCTGGATAATTCTTGTATACCATAGTTAGTATTTAAAAAAAAAAAAAAAAAGCCTTTATCTCTTTCCTTCCCCATTTTTCTTTATGAGTGAGTGTGTGCATGTGTGGGCATGCCGTTTATTTGACTGAACAGCATGGCAGAGAAACAGAAAGGAATGTCTGGGTTTAAGCAATGTAAAGATTGCGGCAGAAAGATGCTCAGTTCGGATGGGCATTTTCTTGTGTTTATTGTTTGGGTGTCCATCATCTAGAAATTCAACCTCCTTGTGAACTCTGTAAGGGTTTCAGTGCTCAAACTCTTGCAGCGAGACATAACAAATTGATACATAAAGGATTAAAATGTCTATTTGGTGAAGCTCTTTCTGAGGCGGAGACTTCAAAATCTCCAAAAACTGACACTAAAAAACAGAGCCATTTGGTACTGTCCTCACCCAAGGTACATGACTACAAGACTCGATCTCAGATTCTGACACCTTTTTTCGGAATCGAAGGCTAAAGTTCCTAAGATATCACTGGCTTCTGCTCCGGCACTGAAACCAACAAAATCTGGTATGGTGCAATCTGCTATTGAAAGTAACGAACCTCCTTTTGTACCGACCATGTCTTCGGTGCCGGCGACCTCCCTGGCACCAGTAATTGTATCTTCTACTATTTCGGGTCCATCCTCACCCTCTATCAAACAGACTATGGTGCAGTAACCCCAGGACAAAGATATTCCCTTTCAATAGACCCCTTTTCGGGTCAGCAGCCAAGTACCTTCATGGGAGGACCTAAATCTCCTTTGGGGATGTTGATCCGTTCCTCCAGGAGTCTATCAGAAATGGATGTAGTTAGATTAGTGGATCAACTCTTGGCATCCAGAGGCCTCCCTGCACCTTCTCGAACCTCCCTCTCAGAGCCGAGGCTCACTCTCCCAGGACTCCAACATATATTCCTCCTTCATCCTCTCCTCAGGGCTTGGAGTCTATTGCTTTGACGCTCCCACAGCCAACTGCTTCAGTACTGACTGTGGATCTCACCTCAGTACCGGAACCTCCTCTGTGGCCTTCAGCTCCATCAGAACCATCGCACCCATGGGACTGGGATTTGGCTGCTGTTTCTGGGATTCCTGGATCGGCTCTGATTTTTTTTCTATGGCTCTCAGTTCCTTGGCAGTTTCAAGTCCTTTCTTGGCTTGTGCTCTGGGGACCGGCTCTTTGGAGCGGGTTCTGACACTGGTGCCGAGGTTGTCTTTCTTGGTTCTGGGCTCCCATCCCTCTTCAGGCAGGCCTCCCTTCCAGATTATGGAGAGAACTCTAGCCTCAGCAGGCTCCCAGCTGGTACAAACCCATCAGAGTACCATATTTTTGTTCCATCTGGTTCGCAGCTGCCACAGTCTGCTACACTGGGTCAGTGGGCAAAAGAGCAGCAAGATACCCTAGTACAGGGTCCTCTGTCTTCGGATTCCACCTCAGATCTTCCCCCTGAGAAGCCACCCCATAAGCGATTGTGCAAGAGGAAGCACTTGGATTCTCCAGAAGAGTCAGTCACTGAGGATACATGAAGGGGAATGGTCCCCATGGTCACCCCCTGAAGATGTCTCCTTTGGAGACATCCTGGAAATATTAAAACAGAGGGGGATTGGAAGTCCTCAAGCCCATTCTCCAAGGAATCTGTTTTCTTGCAAGCTTTTCATGCCTGGCCATCTACTTCTTGCGTGACCCCGCCTGCTGACAAACTAGCCAAACTGATTGTACGGCAGGCATGGAAGGCTCCTGACACCATAGAGCCAATTCCCAGGAGACCGGACAAAATTATTTCAGCACCTGAGGATCTGCATCCTTGGATCAGGGTCTAGCAGTGAATGCCATGGTGGTGGCGACGGCCACCAAAAGAACTCGACGAAGAGAGTTCAACTGTCTATCCTCCTAACCGAGATTTGCGGATGATGGACAGATTTAGGAATTGTGTTTTTGCTTCATCGACCTTCGCTACTCGGTCCTTGAACTTTTTGGCACACACTTCACTAGACTCCAAAGGGACCTGATAACTGAGCTTTCAGACACCCTTGCAGGAGCATTATCTGATTACATTCGACATAAGGTTGCCTCTCAGCTTGCCGCTCTGGAGTCTATCTCAAATTCATCCATGGGGCTTATTGCTCATACAGCCAAAGGGATGCCTAGAGCAGTGGGTACAGACGTTGCCATTAGGCGTCATGCCTGGATGCGCTTGTGTGATTTTGCAGACCCATTTAAGTCTTCTTTTGTCAATGCTCCGGTTGGTACTACTTCATTGTTTGTCCCAAAAGTTCAGTTATTTTCATATCTGAAAGAGTTGCATGTTGAGCCGAATGGTTTTAAATGCTGTAGTTGGTGGAAGAAAAATGTTTTGTCATTCCCTTTTATAGTACACTGCACTGGAGATATTGCTAGTTTGCTACTAATTGTGAATGTGCAGGATTTCTCTACATGCTTAATCTTTCCAAAACCAAACTACTTACAGACTATGACAAAACACCAAGTGAAACCTTAGGTGAGTAGGTGAGGTTTAAGAAAGCTAGCATTGGTAATTGCACTGTATGTTTCAAATCTTGAGTGAAATTCAGTTTTATCTATATTGCTAATTATACAGTAAAACATAGTGTTTCATGTTTCTGTGAATATTTGAATATGTAAGTGATCAGAGAGGGATTTCTTGCTGTTATTTGAAAGCTCATGCATGAGTAACAGTAATGTTTGTATATTAATCAGATCAGACAATAGTAGTAGAAGTAGCGATCTTAAACTCATCTTAAGTCAAAACAAAAAATAATAATAGAAAATATATAATTGTACAGCATTACTAAGTATTCGAAAGTAATCCAAGTAAGGCAGGCAGTCTGTTTCCAGTCGAAAATCCTTTATTAAGTACACAGACAAGTGAGCCAAGTAAAACAAAAATAGAGCAATAATTTCCTCACAAGCTTTCTAAATATATATATATATATATATATATATATATATATATATATACTTTATCAGGCATGGGAGTGGTTTATTTTGCTGTAAAACAAAGTGTTATTGGTTGTTGTTTGTCTTTTAGGCTTTTCCCGGTTAAGGGTCGCCACAGCGGAACTCCGGTCCGCTAATGATTGGCAGTAGATTTTTATGGTGCCGAGTTACCAGCCTGACACCCAACCTTCAGCGAAGGCACGCCCATTCACGCATGTCTTTCGGAGGCCACTCGACCACGGGGAGGACATGCAGACTCCACACAGAAGGCACTCCAGTCGAGAATCAAACAGGAGAACCTCGTACTGTGCGGAAACAATGCTACCGCTGTACCACTGTGGCTTTCTTGTTACACATGTTAAATTCACATCCCTTCCTCCATCAGTGTGACATTCGAGCTGGTCCTGCCCTACTTAGTAGCTATCATAATAATATAACCCTTATGTATTTTAAATAACATTTATAATGATGTGGTCCCTCTTATTTCACCAGATTGTTAAGTAGATTATTAAGTCTGTGATTTTGTTCACTACATGGCTGGAAATATATCAGCCTTAGTTCATGTTCATTGTGCATACAGCTGCAGTAATCACAGATGGGTTTTCTGCCGTCAGGCGGGTCCTCAGTCGGCCGAATTCCAAAGTCTAGGTCCGGCGTCGGTTGTAGTCGCTTTCTTTCCTGACGTCAGTGAGGCAGGGGTATATAAGACACAGCCAACACCATTTTCTTCAGTCTTTTTTGCCGCGCGGTGCCCGAAGCAGAAGCAGTTTACAAGTGCCGGTCGGCCAGCTCCTGAATTTATGAAAAATTGGAAACCGAAGTCTTCTTTAAAGCTAAGTACCCCATTGGGGAAACATTTCTTGCCTCAGACCGATGTCAGAAAAAGTTAACAATTGTATTTCTTTTGGGAAGCAAATACCGCATAAGGATTTCTTCCCTCTGCATACCTTGTTTAGGCCCAGACCACAACGTCTTGGGCTGTCGCTTTTGCGCTACTTTCAATAAACGCACTATTAAGCGTCGGGCGGAGTTCCCCCAACACTTTTTTGGTAAAGCCTTTGATTATAAAATGTCGTCGGAGACTCCGACTACCGTTTTGTCCAAAAAACGCAAGGACAAGGACCGACACGCGAGGTCCGCGGTCCCCACTGACACCACGCCAAAACCGGCTACACGTGGTCCGGTTCTCAGCGAGATGCCTATGCAGTCCCTGACTACCGACGACACTTCTTTGGCAGTGTCTTCTGTAACCGAGACCGCAGGTACCTCGGCCCATACCCAGACTACAACCGCCGAAGCCACTGTGAGCGTTGAGCCTCCTAATGTGGACAGGTCCACTTCCACCCATGGTGTCTTTAGACCCTCATCTTCCTTTTCCATTAAGGCCTTTACTAAGTCCAAATCAGCCAGGCATCCCAAGAGGCCTGTTGCACAGGGCCCATCTCCAGGCCCCATGCCTAAAAAGCAGATGCTAAAAATGGCTGAGGATTTAATTACTCTTATCAGGGGCTCCCAATCCCCTCCAGATAAGAGACCCAGAGTGGAGGAAGATTCTCCCTCTTCTGATCAGGGCTCCATTTTTTCAGAGCATTCTGATGTAGAGGAACACTCTTACTCCCCTTTTGAAGATTCTGATGCAGAGCAATCCATTCCTTCTGTATCTCCTCCAGAGGATTTTTCTTTTGGGGAAACCTTGTACACCTTGAGGGAACACTTCCATTGGGAAGGCCAAGACTTTTCTGATTCCAAGAAAAGACTTAGAGAATTTCTTTTGTTACCTCAACACAGACCTCTGGCGATACCTCCTGTCTTGGACATACTTGATGATGTTTATTCGGAGGCTTGCCTTAATCCGGATTCCCTGCCTCCTGCCCCAGTCAAGCCTGATAGGTACTACAGAGTTCCTATCTCTCACCAATTTCTTTACAAAAGCCATAATGCTGACCCTGAAACCATTTCTCAAGGCCCCAAGGGAATGAAGGCCTCTACTGCTAAGAATCCACTACCTTCCGAAAGAGAGTCAAGATCCTTAGAAAGGTGGGGAAAAAAGGTATATACCTCAGCCACCCTAGCCATGAGGGCCTTAAATTGTCAGTTCCATATGCTTAAATATCAGCAGTTTCTGTTATCACAATTAAGAAATAAAATGTCTCAACCTGAACAACCAGATTTGAAGGAGTTGCAGGATATGATGCATAGTGCAGAACAAGTGGGTAAACACTCCTTACAATGTGGCTGTGATGCCCTAGAGGCCTCAAGTAGAGCTGCTGTTACAGGATCAGTCATTCTTAGACATGCCTGGCTTAGGGAACAAATCTTGCCTGATCATGTGAAAGCTAAACTACTAGATCCTCCTTTACAAAAGGATGTGCTATTTGGTACTAATGCTGAGGAGATACTACAGAAAATGGAAGAAAAAGCCAAATCTATGCAATCTGTCAAAGCTTTTCTACAGGTTCAGCCACCACGTTTTAGCAGAAATTGGCCTTCTAAAAACTGGTCCTTTCCAGCCACGGACAAGCCCCAAAGAGGTAGATACAGGCGCACAAGGGGCAGAGGACAATCACAAGGATCATATAGAGGCAGGCAATGGCAAACAACGGCACCAAAAGGTGGCGAAGACAGTGCACAACAATACAGGAAACAAACCCAATGACTTCCTCCTTTCCATGCCAAGCAAGTCTCAGCTGGCAGCACCCTTGGGAGGAAAGCTGGCATTATTTACAAGAAATTGGCATATTGTCACAACAGACAAATGGATCCTGGACGTTGTAAACAGAGGCTACAGATTTCATTTTCACACGCTTCCAAAAATGAGAGGCATGCCAAACCTGCCACACAATCAAAGGGCAGAGGCACAACTACAAATTTCAAAGCTCATAGACATGAAAGCTATTCAAGAGGTACCTACTCACGAACAAGGTCAAGGTTTTTATTCCAGGCTATTTCTGGTACCAAGGAAAGGAGCCGACTGGAGACCCATTTTGGACTTATCCATCCTAAACACATTTTTACTCGTACCAAAATTCAAGATGCTCACATTACAGCAACTTCTTCCCATGCTGGGCAAGGAGTTTTGGCTGGTAACATTGGACCTCAAGGAGGCATACCTGCATGTCCCAATCAGACAAAGCTGCAGAAGATACCTCATATTTCTTGCAGGTTCAGTCCACTATCAATTCTCTGCATTGCCCTTTGGCTTATCTACTGCGCCCAGAGTATTCACGAAATGCCTGGCATCAGTAATTGCCTACTGCAGACTTCAAGGGATACAAATTTACCATTATTTGGACGACTGCCTGATCCAAGTGGACAGCAAGCACATACTTCTGGAACATCTGGCTTATGTAACACGGTTACTGAATTCTCTGGGATACACAGTCAACAAAGAGAAATCCAGGCTAACACCATCTCAGAAAATAACTTTCCTGGGTGCCAACTTGGACACAAACACTCAGATGGCCTATCTTATGCCAGAAAAACAGGGGCAACTAACTCAGTACTTCAAAATACTAGCAAATTGTACCAGGCTTACTGCAAGGAAAATCCTGCAGGCTCTGGGCTTCATGGCATCTTGCATTCTTTTAATCCCATGTGCAAAGTTGCATATGAGGAAACTTCAGTGGTACCTAAAAAACCTATGGTCTCAGCACAGCCACAGTTTGGAAACAATAATACCAATAATTCCATGTTTGCAAAAGGAATTTCTATGGTGGGCCCAAGCATGTCAAACAAACACAGGTCTCCCATTCTGCAAGCCTCAAGCAAATCAAGTCATCACAACAGATGCCTCAGATTACGCCTGGGGGGCGCATATGACAGACAGGTGCATTCAGGGCAAATGGTCCCAAAAGGAAAAGCACCTTCACATCAATCAAAAAGAAATGCTAGCAGTGGTAAATGCAATTACAGCTTTCAAGGACCTCCTGCATCCAGGACAATTATTGATAAGAACAGACAACACCACAATAATGTGGTACATAAACAAACAAGGAGGAACACATTCATACCCCCTGTGCAGACTAGCCATGACACTTTGGAACTTGGCTCTGGAATGGCAAATCGAACTTCAAACACAGTACTTGCCAGGTTTGGAAAACACGCTGGCAGACAATCTAAGCAGAAATATGACAGATCCACACGAATGGAAGTTGCATCCACAAGTGTTTACAAAGGTAATCCAAGCGTGGGGAAAGCCAGACATAGATCTCTTCGCCTCCCACAGGAATCATCAATTGGTAAAGTTCTGTTCAAGGACCTTTCATCCAAAGGCCTGGAGAGTGGACGCCCTTTGATTCAGTTGGACAGCATGGACAGTTTACGCTTTCCCACCTCTGCCTCTTCTGCCCAAGGTGCTCTTGAAAGCAAGAGCAGACAGACCGAAGATGATACTGATTGCTCCAGACTGGCCAAGACAACACTGGTACCCACTCCTGAGGAGCCTACCGCATACTCCTCCCTGGCCCCTACCTCTAATGCCTCTTCTACTGACTCAACACAACTACAAAACTCTTCACAGTCAGTTAAAAACACTCAATCTCGCTGCATGGAAAATTCCTTAACAACACAACAGACCCTACTCCCCAAAGAGGTGCAGGATGTCATTTTGGAGGCCAGAAGGCCATCTACTAGAAAGGCTTACTCCGCAAAATGGAAACGGTTTTGCTCTTGGAATGAGAAAAAAGGCCAGGATCCTAGAAAACTGAATTTGCCTCAGGTATTACAGTATCTAGCTGAGCTGCTGAACAGTGGACTTTCATTTTCCTCCATAAAAATCCATGCCTCAGCCATTTCTGCAGAATTCAACACTGATCCACCCTTATTCTCTCACCCACTCTTAAGACAGTTCCTCAGAGGGGCTAAGAATATAAGACCACCAAGGAAACAACCAATGCCAGCCTGGGATCTTAATTACATTCTAGAAAAATTAACATTGCCTCCCTTTGAACCAGCTGCCTCAACAGATTTGCAATATTTGTCCTGGAAAACAGCTTTCCTTCTGGCCATTACCTCAGCTCGTAGGGTTTTGGAACTACAAGCCCTCATGGCTGTGTTGCCCTTTCTCATCTTCCATCAGGACAGGGTTTCCCTTCGAACCAACCCGTCATTTATGCCTAAAGTGGTATCCAGGGTAGCTTTAAATCAAGCCATACACTTACCTACCTTTTACCCCAATCCTCCAAACAAAGGGGAAAGGCTGCTACACTCCTTAGACATCCATAGACAGCTACGTTATTATTTGGACAGAACAAAGCCTTTCAGGAAAACAGAACAACTCTTTGTGTCCTATGCTGTAGGAGCTCAAGGGAAGCCAGTTACCAAACAGACAATTTCAAAATGGATAGGCCACTGCATACGGTTTTGTTACTCCTGTCATGGAAAATCTGTCCCTACAGGCATCAGATCCCACTCCACCAGGGCCACAGCTACCTCTACAGCCTTCCTCAGAGGAGTTCCTACCAAAGATATTTTGGAGGCAGCCACTTGGAGTTCTGTGCATACCTTCACAAAACACTACCATCTGCCTTTATATTCCAAAACTAGAGCAGGCTTTGCCACTGCTGTGTTGCAGGGCATTCTGGCTCATCCCAGTTCCACCTAGTGCCTACCACCCTGTGCGTAGCTTTGGGATTCTACCCATCTGTGATTACTGCATTTGTATGCACGATGAACATAGTACAGTTTTGTACCTACCATAAATGTAGATGTTCGAGTGCTAATACAGCTGCAGTACAGGTTACCCACCCTCCTTCCCCTCTTGGTAAAGGCCTAGGGCCTAACCCCTCTTCATACAACCTGATTGGGTTATCCTTCTATGGTATATTTGCTTGCAACTACTGATTTTTGATTATATTGCATTGCATATATATAAATATAATTTATGTATTGCCTTCCTTCTGGGGGCACCTGACATCTGGGGCAAGAAAGACTGAAGAAAATGGCGTCGGCTGTGTCTTATATACCCCTGCCTCACTGACGTCAGGAAAGAAAGCGACTACAACCGACGCCGGACCTAGACTTTGGAATTCGGCCGACCGAGGACCCGCCTGACGGCAGAAAACACATCTGTGATTACTGCAGCTGTATTAGCACTCGAACATCTACATTTATGGTAGGTACAAAACTGTACTATTTGGCAATCAAAAAATATATATAAATATATACATATACATTTTGCATGTAAAAATCAGTTTCTATTTTCATAACATATTGTTAACTAAGACCACTTTCATCCTTCTAGACTTCTTCAGGTCTGTGTACAGGAACCCTAAAAACTATCTATAAAAATATATATAATTGTATAATTAATTAGTATTTTTATTACACATCATTTTGAATAAAGTGGAAAAAAGAACCACCAAAAAATAAATAAATAAATAAAAATAAGGAAAAAATTATGTTTGATGATGGCAACAAAATAGACACTTAAATTACAGCTGATTTAAAACAGTATTTAAAACCAACTGGTAGAATAATTTTATTTTATTTCTATTTTATTGCCTAAATTGTTAATTAAATATGTGCATATATTTGTTTTATGTTTTTAACTTGATTTTTCTTTTCCACAGAACAGAGGTGTGTTAATGAGTTAACATTTGTTTCCTATATATATATATATATATATATATATATATATATATATATATATATAAAATGTTTGTGTGTGTATATTTATTTATATTATATATATATAAATGTATATATATATATATATATATATATATATTTTTTTTTTTTTTTTTTTTTTTTTTTTGCGACTGTCTGGTTTGGCGATGTCTTCCACTGACAGCAGCCAGTAGAAACACATTACTGTGACCATTATTTTTTTCCACTTTCTTGGTGATCCCACATTGGAAGTGACTGCAGAAATGAGCGGTTTTGGAGAAGCAGTATTTGTATGAAAGCAAGGGGAAGTTCAGTGTTCATGTGTGAAATTCTTATTGGTATGGCTCATTGGGTTTGGGGTGGTATATCAATAGTTAAGAACAGCAGGTTGAAATACAGTACATTTCATTCTTTCATTTTCATAAGATTCTGCCGAGATGGCATAGATTCATAGGTAAGTACTAGGCTATCTGCCCGGGGGCATTTATAAACCTAGCCACAGAGTGATGGCTTTCGCCTACTCATTAGATTAGTAACCTGGGCCTCTGTCTAACAGGGCTGCTGAAGTGATACCAGGGTAGAACTTACGATTACCCATCCACTCATCAAGATTTCTCTTGAAGAGGGTCAGAGAGGAGCTCTGTCGAATATGGATTAGGATTCTATTCTAGAGTGAGGGGAGTCGCTGGGACAGGAATCTATCCCTCCAGTATGTCCTGTTTATTGTTGTGCATAGGTTCAATTCGCTAGAATGAGTGGTTCTGAGGGATCTCGTTTTTTTGAGGTGAAGCATGTCCATTAGTTCAGGGTTTGACATGGCCCTATAGGTCAGGCATAGGTCACCTCTGAGCAGACGGTAAGCGACTGAGAAGAGCTGGAGCTTTTTTAGTCGTGCTTCATAGGGTAATTGTTTAAGGCCCTTAATCCTCTTAGTGAGGTACTTCTGTGGTCTTTCTAATTGTTGCAGGTGTCTAGTGAGGTACATCCCAAGTGGGACATTGTACTCTATTATGTGCCTAATGAGTGAGGAGTAAAGGGGCGCAATCGCCTCCTTGGATCTGGATGAGAAAACCTTTGTGGTCAGGCGTGCCACATAGAAGGATTTCCTGACCATTTTGGCTATGTGGTTCACAAAGGAGAGCATGCTATCTACTTGGGTACCCAGGTCCCTAATTACTTCTTCTGTGCTTAATGGATTCCCATCTATGCGGTAGTTTATAGGTACTTTGTTTTTCCCAAATGGGATTACTATGCATTTTTTGGCATTTAGCTTGAGGCCGTGACTTTGACACCAGGTGTTTGTCTCTGAGAGACCCTTTTGCAGGATGTCTGTGTCAGCTGGAGAGTCAATTATTGCACCCAATTTACAGTCATCTGCGAACTTAGTTAGCCACAGTCTCTCTGCATTTGCCTGTACTTTGGAGAAATATATACCAAACAGGAGGTGTCCCAGGGCTGACCCCTGTGGGACTCCACTTGTGACTGGTTTAGAGTCAGACATGGCGCTTGCCACTCTTACCATGTGGGTTCTGTCTGAGAGCCAATTGGCAACCCATCTCGTGACATGGGGGTTGATATTTAAGCTGGTGAGTTTGTCTATGATTCCTGAGTGTGGGATGGTGTTGAACGCCTTAGCGAGGTCCAGATATGCTGTGTGGACCACCTTCCCTTTATTTATGGCCTTGGTGACTGTTTCGAAGAAGTCGACCAAGTTGAGGAGACAAGATCTGCCTTTAACAAAGCCGAACTGGGTGGGGTCCAGTGTCTGGAGGTTCCCAATGTCCCTGTTAATGAGCTCCATGACAATGCGTTCCATGGCTTTGCAGACCAAGCTAGTCAAGCTTATAGGGCGATAGTTCCCAGGGTCAGTTGAGGCACCACCTTTGTAGAGTGGTATGACTGTTGCTGTACGCCATTCTTTGGGTACATAGCCTGTAGAGAGGCTGAGTTTGAATAGTGTTTTGAGATGGGGAGGGGGTTAGTTCATTTTGAAGCTCGTGTAAGACACATCCTGGGATACCATCTGGTCCCATTGATGCTGTGTTTTTGGCCTTTACAAGGGCTGTCTTTACTTGTGTGTCTGAGATATCTGGAGTTCCACATTCTTCTGGGATGGGTGCTAGCCCCTTTGGTGGAGGGGGGGTGAAGTTTGCACTAAACCTCTCAGCCAGGATGTTGGCAGTGTCGGTTGGTTCAGTGTATTTATGGCCATTATGCACTAGCTCAGAGCATATCTGAGAGTTTGCCCTTAGACTCTCGACGTAGTTAAAGAAGGCCTTGTGGTTATCCTTAGAGTCATTGGCTATTTTTCTTTCAAAGTTGGCCTTGGATGATTAAATGAGGGAGTGCAGTTTTTTACTGATGTTAATCAGAGATGCCTTCTTATTTTGGGATTTTGTTCTATCTTGCAGGAGTTTCCTGCTTCTGTTGTAAAGTTTATTTATGGCCGGGGTCCACCAGACTGGTTTCCTCTTTTTTGAGGAGTTGGTCTTGGTTTTACTTGGGATGGCTTGGTCTATGCATTCTTGAAGGTTTTCATAGAATGCACTTGTAAAGGATTCTGCTGATGGGTCATCATTTTCCATTTGATTGGTTGCTTTGAAACTTCCCACCTTGGTCTTGAGGAGTGTGAAGTTGGCTTTAGAGAAGTTTTTTACCTTGATTTCTTTTATGGGGGGAGGGGTCGGGATGTGGATGTGGATGCCCAGTGTCATTAGTTTGTGATCTGATCTTACCAATGACGAGTTGGTGATGACCAGGTCCAGTATGTTGTCACCTCTTGTGGGAGTAGTGACCAGTTGTTCCAGGGCATTTGAGTTTATAAACTCAAGGAAGCGTTGGGCTAGGGCGTTTGAGCTTGAGTAGTTTTCCCAGTCAGTGTTTGGATAGTTGAAGTCACCCAGTGGCATGGTTTTGGGTAGAATCTTCATACTTTCTAATGTTCTCAGGAATGCTGTGTGAGGGTCCTGAGACAAGGTGGGAGACCTGTAGCAAGCTATAAATTGAACAGTCAATTTACCCGCTGACAATTGCACTTGGATGGTCTCAGATTCCACGTGCTGTGCTACTAGCCTGGAGGTGTGGGTGTTCTTGATGAATATGGACACACCTCCTCCTTTTGTGTTCCGGTCCTAGTTTTGGGACCTAAGGGTATGGTAGGAGTTATAGCCTGGTAGTGCTGGGGTGCTCTCTGGAGCCTTGAACCAGGTTTCTGTCACTGCACATATGTCGATTTCTTCCATATTAAGGAGAGCCTCGAGTGTGTGCATTTTGAGGTTTAGACTTCTGGCGCTGAGCAGCATTACCCTCAATTTTTGTTTATTATTGTTGTTTATGGAGGCGTACATTATTTTGGGATGGTAGAGAGGTAGACTGTGTGTGAAAGCACTTGGTAAATATTTGATTACTTTAATCTTTGATATGCAAGGGGACATGCATTTGCCTACATGCCTGAAAGTAAAATACAAAACTGCAACCATTGTCATTCTATTTTGCCTTGATAAGAAATAGAAGCATACCCAAAAAGTGTGCATCTGTTTTTGAACGGCATCTTTTTCTGTATTTAAATTATCACTGTGAAATTTTCGTTGATTTGACTCTTGAAGTTGGTCAGTGTATGTATGAGTACAACAAGCTGAAGTAAATTACTGTGCCTATTATGTTTATGTGATTCATTCAGAATCAGAGGTGGTATAAATAACCTCTCAAAAATGGCACAGTTTACTGGAATAGTAGGCCTCTGAAAGAAACTGAAGCTAGTACTTTTATGTTAGAAACCTAATAAAGATGTAACAAAGGATTTACTGTTGTCTGTTTTTGTCCACTTCAACACATTGGTTGTCTGATCTGTCCTGATCTGACCTCTGCACTGATTTTGAAGCTTCTTGGTTCAAAGGGTTTCTGACTTCTCCCTTACCCCTGATTCCCGCCACTCCACCTTAGTACCCCAGATCTCATTTGCCACCTAAAGACTTCAAATGCATTCTATTGATGGGTCAGCAAAAAAGTTTATATCCATTGAATTATAACCCCCCCCCCCCAACAGACTGGTGTCTATTGCGCATTGGTTTACAAAAAAATAACATATTAATTTTGTTGTGTATAAACTTTTAGGATTAGTGCTTTAGATAGGACTTTGGTAGTAGTAGTTACCAACACAATGGAATAGCATTTAAATCTTAGTGTTGAGTTTATAGATGTTAGTCTTGGCTGAAGTAGAGTGTTTTTTTTATAAATAAATAGTAGCGAGTCTTTGTAGGGTGTTAAATAGTTTCAGTGTGCCTTTTTTTTAGTGGTTGGTTATAGTTGTTAATTTAGATAACTTATAGTGGCTGATAGTCAGGGATTCAAAGCATGTAGTGAATGTGGGCACAAACTTCCTGTTTAGAATCCCCATTCATTGTGTGTGTAGTGTTTGGATGCTGCCCATCTTGATACCGAGTACCAAGCCTGTGCCTCTTTTATTTGTAAAGCACTTCAGTCTAGGAGGGAGAAGCTCATAGTTAAGGATTTCCTCTCTTCACTGACAAGTTCTTCAATTTCTACTAGATTTGCCTTCTCCACTGCTGCTTCCCCACCTAGGAAGCAGGACAAAAACAAACCTAAGGACAAACCATAGGAAAAGGAAAAAGAGTGATTCAGAAAAGACCAGGATTGGAAAGTCCAGGAAATGTAGATTGGACTGAATCCAAAAAGTGTTTGAAGGTCAAAGCTGACCGTCTCCTGGGTCCATCCAGCCATCATCTTCTCTTTTCTGTTTCTAACCAGTTCCAGTGAGCCTGAGGCTGCATTCCCCTGTACTTCAAGAGCAGAGATACCTGAGATCACCTTTGGGGGCTTCTTGTAGCTGGTCATCCAAGAGTCTAACTAAACAAGATGTTGACAGGATGATGCAGAAGTTTCTCAAAATGCAAATCCAGCTTGGAGTTCTCTTTTTGCCATCCCTGGGAATGTACTGAGTATTGGTCCAACTATCCCTCCTCTTATTTCTCTGGTCTCTTGTCTGTCCTTTGGACCAGACTATTATGAATCCAGCTTGTGAAGGGGTGCCTTTCTCGGGGCCGACAGTCCAAACTACTCTGACTCTGACAGCATCCCTTCATCTTTTGACTCCAGTGCATTCAGATCCAGAAGAGGCTCTGAGCAGAAGCATTGGTACCAGGGCTCAAGGGGATGGGTTGACACGGAAGTTGTTAAAGCAGTCCCTCCCCCTTGAGCATCTGCACTTGATAGATCAGATAGAAGATCGACTTCAGGGTTGATGTCCATAGGCACTTAAGCATCTCTTTCATCTTTGGATAGGAGAAGGCTTGTGGAGCCCGTTGTAGCTTCGGCCTTTGAGAGGGTCTTGGCTGTTTCGAAGGAAAGATGCTTACATCCAGTTCAGTTTCCTCTAAACCCCTATAGAATTCTGCTTGTTTTTCTTCTCATAGGTTCATAGGTGTTTACCAGGCTAATGACAACAAGGGACTTTTTAATCCTAGCCATACATCCCTTATCTCTGACAAGTTCTGGTAACCTTGATAAGTACATGTAGGGGCTTAGGAGATGAAACATTTACAAGCAGGAGCCTGGGAGATGAACCATTTACAGGTTGGCTGTATCCATTAAAGACATAGGTGCCAAACCAGACATGAATTTCCTGTTCCCCATCCAATTGTCCAGGTTGCACTTATTTTATTTTATTTATTTTACATTTGTTGACCGGGATAGTCCAACTGGATGCATGTCCATTTTCAGCGGAGGCCCTGGGAGAAAGTTGAACTGGTTTAGGGAGGAACTCTGCTTCATATACATGTGGAGCCTGTTCCAGAGATGAGGTAGTCCTGTTTATATCACAGGCAAGGTTTAAGTCTTTAGAACAGGTAATTCTGGTACTGTTTATTTTGTGAATATGCAGGAGGTCCATCAGAGTGGGGGTCTAAAAATGCCCTGTTTGCCAGGTATAGATCTTCCCTCAGCAGCCAGTAGGAGACAGAATACAGGGATAGAGGCTTGAAAAAGTCTGCATAGGACATTTTATTTATGTCCTGTATTCTTTTAGTGAGGAGCCTCTGTGGACATTTCAGTTGTTGGATATGCCAGGTTAGTACATACCAAAGGGCGAATTGTACTCGATGATAGGTCTGATGAATGCAGAATACAGTGGCACAATGGCTTCCGTGGATCTATATGCCATTCCTCTGTTTATAAGTTGCACAACATAGAATGATTTCCTTACTACTGTAGACACATGATGATCAAAGGCTAGATTACTGTCTGTGTGTCCCTAAGTCCCAGACTACTGAGTCAACTGTAAGGGTGTGTTGTCAATATGTTATTTACTAGGGGTGGTTGACTTCCCGTAGGATAGTATTATGCATTTCTTGACATTTAGTTTTAGTCCATGGCTCTGATAACAGACATTTATCTGTGTCGTCCGTTCCTGGAGAACATGTGTGTCAATGTGGGATTCAATGATGGCTCCTAATTTGTAATCCTCTGCAAATTTTGTCAGCCAGAGACCACTGACGTTGGCCTTGACTTCAAAGAAGTACATGCCAAAAAGGAGCAGACTCCACTTGTGACTAGACTCTTTGTAGAGGTGTTCTCCCATTTCTAACTTCCTGGGTACGGTTTGTGAGTCAGCTGGCTATCAGCCGGGTGATGTATGGGTTTCTACCTAACCTCTTGAATTTGTCAACAATGCCTGAGTGGTGTATTGTGTCAAATGCCTTGGCCAGGTCAAGGTAGGCAGTGTGGATAATTTTTCCCTTATTCATTGCTTTGGTGACTTCCTCAAAGAAGTCCACCAGATTGAGTTGGCATGACTTGCCCTTGATGAAATGAAACTGGGTTGGGTCCAGTAGCTGTAGGTTTACTATACCGTTATTGATCATTTCCATTATGATTCTTTCCATGGCTTTGCATAGAAGACCAGTGAGACCTTTAAGTCTGTAGATGGCCCACTTTTGTGCAGAGGGATGACAGTTGCTGTTCTTCATTCATGAGGCACAAAGCCTGATTGGAGGCTACCATTAAATAGCAGTTTCAGAGGGCCTGATAGGTCTTGTTTTCATGCTATTTAGAAAGCATCCTGGGATATTGTTTGGGTCCAATGATGTAGTGTTCTTGGCCTTGGAGAGAGCATTAAGGACCCGTCCCTAGTGATAGCAGGGGGAGTTATATTTGATGGTATTTCCTGAGGGAAGGTTGAGGGGGAGAGAGGGGTAAAGTTGGAGCTGAATTGTTGAATTTATCATCCATTAGATTTTCTATATCTTTTGGCTCGGTATAGGTGGCTTTATTTGCAATGAGCTCTGCACTCCATTGTGTATTCCCTTTGAGGGTGCAGACATAAGTAAAGAATGTGTTGCGTTTGTCGGCTTGGGAGTCTAGGGCTATGGACAGATTTGGAAAATGGACATAAGCTTCTCCAATTTTTGCACTGAATTATTTGGCCCATGTTACCAGATTTTTGAGACACTTGACCCAAGAGCTTTCAAAGTCTCTCTCAGGTAATCTGCCTGTGGATGTTTTGAAGAATGTGGACTCCTAGCTTTCTACCCTCCAGTCTACTTCCAACTTGGCCATGAGACTGTTTTCCAATGCAGCTGATGGCACAGCTGGGGTGACAGGCACCAGCATCACCATGCATCAGCACACACAGATGTTTTCCAATGCAGCTGATGGCACAGCTAGGGTGGCAGGCACCAGCATCACCATGCATCAGCATGCATACATGTGTAAACAAACTAAATAATTCAACAAACTAATAAAAAATAAAACATGGAAAAAGCACCATGCTAGGAAACAAAAACTGTATGTTAGCGCTTTCGTTTACTAAAAATATGTAAACTTCTTCAGACAATTCACAAACAAAAAGTCGACCATTAAATACTTTAAAAAACATGACATCATTTCCTGAAACATCATTTCCTGGAACAACCTTAGCTCAATTTAAAGTAAAAGAACATAAAATGTAAAGTGTAAACTATGTAAATCTATTCATAGTTACTATATTAAATTACTTTCTCGTGAAATTCAGTATGTTTTTTATCTTAATAAAGCTTTAAGTTTTAGAATGCTCCTAATAGAGATTACATCATTTAAACCTGGTGGGACTAAAGCATTTAATTTCAAAAAAGTGAATAACTTATTTACAGTAAAAGGAAAAAAGTTTTACATCAATGGGAAGTTTAATTGTAACACTAGGGGGGGTGGTCTATCTTAGTTTGTGCTCTAAATGCCATTTTTTTTATATAGGGAAAACTGATAGACCACTGAAAAACAGAATTTATGAACACTACTATGCAATTAATAAATGGAACACTACCAATGCCCTAGCTAGGCACATTTTATCATTCCCTGAGCATGAATTTTTATTCATGGCTATTGAAAAAGTATCTGAGAATGAAAGAGGGGGACCGACCGACTAACCTAAAACTTGAAGAAAAAGAAGCTTTATGGCAGTTGAAATTAAATGCTTTAGTCCCGCCAGGTTTAAATGATGTAATCTCTATCAGGAGCATTCTAAAACTTAAAGCTTTATTAAGACAAAAAACATACTGAATTTCACGAGAAAGTAATTTAATATAGTAACTATGAATAGATTTACATAGTTTACACTTTACATTTTATGTTCTTTTACTTTAAATTGAGGTAAGGTTGTTCCAGGAAATGATGTTTCAGGAAATGATGTTTCAGGAAATGATGTCATGTTTTTTAAAGTATTTAAGGGTTGACTTTTTGTTTGTGAATTGTCTGAAGAAGTTTACATATTTTTAGTAAACGAAAGTGCTAACATACAGTTTTTGTTTCCTAGCGTGATGCTTTTTCCATGCTTTATTTTTTTATACATAGATGTGTCTTTGTGATTTTGCAGAAGGCTTAAGCTATCCGTTGTTAATGCTCTCTTTGATGACTCCACTCTCTTTGGACCCAAGGTAGAAGGGGCAGTAACCAATAGTCAGCAAGATGATAAAACTCTCTGCAGTGGGAATCTGTTTTTCCACCCCCTAACAGGCAGTCATTTTCTAGAAATCAGAGGGCTGGAAAGATGTGATTCGGCAAATCAGAGTTTTTATTAGGAAAGCTCTGGGGATTTACCTTCCCATAGCAGGGGAGGTAATTCATATGGATGTCACCCTAGAACCAGATGGCACAAGCAGGGCTTTCATGGTTCCTTCACCAAGATGCCCTCTCAGTACTCCTGAAAGGTTGCCTGCACTCTGGAGGCAGTCAAGGAGCACTTACCTGTTCACCCACAAACCTGGAAAAATATAACAGTGACAACCTTATTTTTTTTCATTGCTGGGGCCAACCTTGTTGTGAACCTCTTTGGATCCTACCTAAACAACAAGTGCAACAGTTACTTTGCCCTGATCCCTCTACAGGGACAGTCGCTGAGGAATGTTCTGGTCCACAGTTGGCCCCCAGGTCTCCTTTATACTTTCACCCATTACCCTTAATGAACAAATTCATGCAGAAAGCAAGAATGTTCAAGGCCAAAGTGTTATTTTGCTCCTTTCTGCCCCCAACAAACATGGTTTCTCTTAGTGTGCCTCTACTAGTACATCCCTCATGGATGTTGGATCAATATCCAAACCTGTTAATAGACTTGTCCAGTTGCCTCCATGAAATTAACCACTTTGTTCATCCAGTTCTAACCTTAGGCACAGTTGCCAAGCTCCCAACTTCAGTTGATCAGCACATATGAGCCTCTCAAAAGCAGTTATTGATCACATTCCTTCCATATTAGAGTTCTTGTCCAAACTTTTCCACACTGGCTTTAGTTATTCCACTATCAAAGTGCAAATGGCAGTAATCTCAGATTTCCACACAAGGCAAATGACAATTCTGTACCTTCCTTAAGTTTCTCTAAAGCCTTTTTGAGAGTAACGTTTTTTTTACAGGCACCTCCTTGGTATATTACCATCATATTACAAGCATTAACTTAACCCCCTTTTGAACCAGCAGCGTCAGTTGATTTGAAGTTCCTCTGTTGGAAAACAGTCTTTCTGGTGGCTGTTGTGTCAGCCAGATAGATGTCAGAATTTCAGGCCCTTTTCTGCAAACCTTCCTAAATGGTGTTTCATAAAGATAGTCTTTTTGAGGACTAAATCATCCTTCCTTCTTAAGGTGGCATCAGTAACAAACTTAGTCAGTTAATCTACCAGACATCATTCGATACGACAGTTATGCACTTACCGTAAAAGTAGATCCATGTTGTCTGACTGTCTTCCATTTTAGTTTCCCTCCCTCCCTCTTGCCCCCTTCTAAATTGACACAGATGGGCTTCTAGTGACCAGGCAGTTTTCGCTTACACCGTGTGTTTGGACACCCTTAACAGACTTCGTACCAGTCCAGCTTATTGCCTGTCTGCTAGCATTTAGCTTTGAATATAGTATCATTATTATAAGTTCTCTTTATTGGGACAAACTCTGTATGAGGTATTAAGGTGGAGTGGAGGGAATTACGGGTAGAGGAGGAGTCAGAGCCCAGGAACAAGGAAGCTTCAAAATCGGTGCCAAGGTCTGATCTGGTTGGCTCTGACAATCAGCGTGTTGAACCAGATGAAAATCAGACTACATGAATCTGTCATTATGGTAAGTACATAACTTTCATTTTTTGGCTTTAAGATTGCTGCTGCCTGTAATTTTATAGCTCCCCAGCATAGATGTATTTTCATTCATTTTTTGTTTATTTTTCCCATGTGGTCAAATATATACTTCATAAATATTTTTTCTTTTGTAACATAAGAATTAAAAACACTATTTCTTTATTCTCTGGAGATGATGTTTTGTAGCATTTGAAATATTTTTCCATGTAAAAAAGAAAGTAAGCATTACAGAAATGCGTAACTTGGTACTCAATCATACAGCTGTTCTGTTATCTCTGTACCCGAAAGCACACACTAATTACATTTAAGTAAATGTGTAGGTTTGTGCAAAAAGTTGTACTAGAAGATGTCAGTCGGTTTCAGAGGCATAACTCTTTTCTTGATAGTCTCCACCATATAGCCTGCATGACTATTAGATAGTGCCAGGCTACTATATTGCATTATAATCCTTTCCATTAGGTGTAAGTATGATTTCTGTTCAGTATGATTTCTGTTCAGAGTGGCAAAATGCAGACCATAACTATGTTTTGTGGTATTTCACCAGACAAGGTAAAATTTCTGTTACTGCAGATACAGTGAGATCTAAACTCCATGTTATTGACAAAGTGCTAACATGGGTCAAAAAGGGGGAGAGATTTTGTGGTTTGGAATATCTGTATTTGAGGTTTTGAGAAGTCTCGGTTCAGAGTTCACGGAAGTGGTTTCAGTGATGTGATGGTCAACATTTTGAAGGTAAACCACTGCTTATATGTATGGATAAAACTGCAGCGAAGTCATTGAGGGTAGAATGTCTGTCCTGAGTGTGTTTTGTATCAGAATATCCCTTTGCAATTTCCTAGCACTTTTATTACAGACTGCCACAGAGAAACTAAGACTTGACCTCATACATTTTTATTTTTTTATTTATTTTGCATTGGTTTACTGGCAAAGTCTGACTGGGCAGAGGCTGCCCATTTTCATCTGAGGCCCAGGGAGAAAAGCTCCATTATTAACAATTCAAGTTTATAAAAATAGGAAGAATGTATTACAGTAGGCTTACAGTAGCTTATTATAATACATTTTAACATTGTTTTCATACACTATTCGCACTGGTTACATTTATTGGTAGTATATATAGTAATATGTAGCACATTATACAGTAGACCGAGATACGTACAAATATACAAGTGACATTGATAACACTTTGAGATAAGAAAGAATAAGAACACTGAGTTAAGAAAGAATAACAAATATAGAAGTAACAAAGCCGAGTCAGACCTAAGTATGTTAATCTTGGATAGCATAGATTAGTTTTTGAACAAGATATGTGAACACGAGAAGTGTTTCACTGAATACATTATAGGTTAATGTCCTGTACAATTACAGGACTTAGTTTTAGGGTAGTGAAATATAATAAGACTGTGTACTACAGTGAAAAAAGATACTATTATTAGACAGAAGTGATGGTGTTAGCCTTTTGTAGATAACATCCTATGTATTTTTTTCTGTGTAGGACACGTGTTGCAGAAATGTCTGTATAAATTGTGTACAAGTACTTTAGCCTGGGTCGGAAAAGGTGCATAATCCATCAGTTAGCAAAATGGGATTTGAGAAGGTTTTTGAAGCTGGCTTTTTTGGCTGTAGTTCTTTTGTTAAGGAGTATGGCATTCCAGGTTTTTGTAATGTAGGTGGAGTATAGGGAGTCACATGAGCTATTTTTTTACTTCTGGTAACATTCATCAGTGATTTATTACTGGATCTTAGTAAGCGTGCTTGAGTATTGCTTTAATAGGCCTTGAAGAGCTGTTTCTTTTTCAGGTTGGTAAAGTATTTTTTGTGCCATATTAAGTTGATTAAGGGTGAGCAGGTTGGGTAGTTCTAGCCAAGATAGTTGTTTAAGGGCCTGGTAGTGATGAGACCTAAAGGCTGAATCAGTAGCAAATTTTGCTATTTTGTTGTAATGGGTATTTATTTTGGATAAGTCAGATTTGTTGAGATTAGTGGATATAGGGTATGTATAGAGAAGTGTGGAGACTAGGTGGATTCTGGCAATAATGGTTTTAGTATTATTGGAAAAGTATTTTTTGCCTCTGTATAGAGTTCCAAGTTTTTTTTGTAAACTTTTTTATTGTTTGGCAACTTCATGCTTTGATCTATTATAACACCTAGAAGTTTAGTTTGGGGGACTGTTGTAATAGGGTTTTGTTGCTTGAAATTATTTTGAATGAGTGTCGCTCCTCTCTCTTTAACATTGATGCCAAGCAGGCAAGGTATTTCATTTAGATACTTTAGTACATAGAAACAGAAGCCGCGGTGGTACAGCGGTAGTGTTGTTGCCTCACAGCAAGAAGTTCTCCTGTTCGATTCCCGGCTGGAGTGCCTTCTGTGTGGAGTCTGCATGTCCTCCCCATGGTAGAGTGGTCTCCGAAAGACATACGTGAATGGGCGTGCCTTTATCGAAGGTTGGGTGTTGGGCTGGCAACTCAGCACCATAAAAAATCTACTACCAATCATTAGCGGACCGGAGTTCCACTGTGGCGACCCCTAACCGGGGAAAAGCCAAAAAGACAAAACAAACTTTAATACATAGAAACACTTTAGGATGGACAGCAGCATCATAAAATATAAACAGAAAGAAACAAATAAAACGACAAAAAACCACAGAATGAACGTTCATTCAGAAAAAAATATAATAATAACTAATCCAAAAAATAACTGACTGAACGAACACGGCAGCATAAACTGAACAAAAAATATATGTATATAAAACGTTTATCAATACAAAGAGGTAAGCTCTTTCACATAAAAATGCTTCTTCAGACCTTTACACTAAATAAAAAATGGTCGAATATATACTAAAAGGAACTCAATTCCACCAATAAGAATTCCCATTCAATTAACATCATAAATTAGTTCAAATCTTCTAAAAAACAAAAATGAATTTTGTAATCATAGTTTAAAAAACTTCTGATAAAGACTCATTATGAAAAATTACCTCTAAACAAAGAAAATATGAATTAAAATCTGTATAAAAAATATATAACTTATATAACAAACAATATATTATAAAAATATATTGTTTAGGTACCCTCCGCTTTTTCAAGAATGGTTTTATAGAAGCTCGTTCATTAAGACCATGACCCTTGTCAGCTCTTAAAATTACCATCCAATTATTCTCTTTAAACTCAGTGTGGTTCTGTATATCTCCAAGACGTATACTAGGAAAAACAATATCAATCACTCTAAAAGTGAAGCGATGCATCTCTCCACATTCCATAACATGTTTGGAGAGGGCATTACTAACAATGTCCTTTCTAATACTATATACATGTTCTCTAATTCTATCACTCAGGGGACGGTTAGTTTTTCCTACATAAAAGGACATACAGATCACACACTGAGCAAGATAAACAACATTCAATGTCTTACAATCCGTATTCACATTGAAAGAAAAAGATCTATTTGTATCTGGGTGAACAAACATTACAGATGTATTAATTTTATCGCAGAAATTGCAACACACACATGGTACAGTAGTACCTGAACTAACAGACTCATTATGCAATGTCTTCTGACCACAGAGAATTCTCTTTAAGTTCTTTTTATTCCTAAAAATAAATTTAGGGCTAGGGCCAACAATATCACCTAATTCAGGGTCAACTTGTAAAATGGGCCAAAACTGCCTAAAAATATCACAAATTGTATTTTGATCTCTTGTAAAAAAATAATGGAATCCTCACACAATCAGAATGTCTCATAGCAGGAGGTAGAACTGAATCCAAATCAACTACCTTCGGTCCATAATAAGAGCTGCTGGTCCTGTTCTAAGAGAATTACAATCAGACCAATTAGTTAGGATTTCTTCATTAGTATACCCTCTGGAAACAAGCCTTTGTTGCAAATCGCCTATATCTAAGCAAAATCCTTCAACAGTAGGATTGAGTCTAGAGACTCTAATCCCCTGTCCACGTATTAAATTCCGAAACACATGGTTCGGATGCATACTACATCTTGTTAACAAAATATTACGAGAACAACTTTTACAATGAACCCCTGTATTAATCAAAGGCCCTGGAAGTTTTTCAACGATTAATTCTAAGAATACAACCCTTTCACTAGAAGAGACCATGGTAAAAGACAAACATTCACATAACCTATTTATCTGCACGAAAAAAAGCTTCTAAATCAACAGCATTACCCTTCCAGAGAAGGAAGACGTCGTCTACAAAACGACGTTAAAACACAACATTGTTAATAAACAACTCCGTTTTAAACAAGACTTCAAACTCCCAATGTGCTAGAAACATATTGGCGTAGCTATTGGCACAAGAAGTGCCCATAGCTACGACATGTTTCTGAATGAAAAACTCATCCTGGAAAATAAAAATATTATTTTCCAGTATTATTTCCAAAAGAAAACAAATTAACTCAATCTTAGTTAGGAACAAAAAACTGTAACTGGTCAGTCCAACTATAGAAAAATACACAGCCCCCAAGAGGGCTAAGTGCTGTCCCAGTAATAAAAATCACGCACTGGCACGAAGTATGGTGAACTTCTTCTTTAATGATACAATACAAATATGGCAGACTGGTTAAGCGCTTTCATCTACTCCTGTAGATTTCATCAGAACCAGTTACATCTGTCATGCTACCTATTTTATAATCATTTCACACCAAAGAAAATTAAGATGAAATTATTGGAAAAGGAGGCACGCTGGCAAATTAAATTGAATGCATCTGAAATGCCAGGGCTCAATGAAACCATTTAGATTAAACCTATGTTGGACAGATAACATTAGGTTACATCATTCTAGATGATAATCATTATACAGCTATCTGGTTAGTGTACATATATAAGTGAGATAGGGAACGAAAGGTATAGATAACATTCATTTATAGGCACAATATTCATGTTTTATATAAGTCATGATGGACAGATGTGTATTCATAGAGCATTTGTCACATTTTCTATAAAGTTGGAGTTAACATTGTCTTTTATATAGTTCATATTCTATGAATTTTTAACATTCTATGTATTTTTAATACGCTACAGTTTTCAGGATTTTTAAAATAGTAGTGTAATGTGTTAATATGTCAAATTTTAACTGACATTAATTCACAATAGTAATTTGTATAGGGGGGAATTCAGCACTGTGCACTTTAAGAACTTTTTAGCAGGTTCACAATTAAGTTTTTTAATTGAGCTGTTTTGATTGGTGTGAAATGAATATAAAATAGGTAGCATGGCAGATGTAATTGGTTCTGATGAAATCTACAGGAGTAGATGAAAGCGCTTAACCAGTTTGCCATATTTGTATTGTATCATTAAAGAAGGAGTTCACCATACTTCGTGCCAATGCGTGATTTTTATTACTGGGACAGCACTTAGCCCTCTTGGGGGCTGTGTATTTTTCAATCTTAGTTAGTTCATAGTCACTATGCACCTTCAAATAATCATGTATATAACTAAGTCCTAAATCGTTAGGTATCATGGTGAAAAGGGACTGAATGTCCATTGTTACAAAAACCATATCATCTATCCTCTCATCAACCTGGATACAATCATATAGGTCCACAAGAAATTGCTTAGAACCTTGCAATACTGTTCTATTAGCTTCTATCACAGGTATCAGATGTCGCTCAATAAATATAGATAAAGGTTATGTAATCCAACCACCCCCAGAAACAATTGGTCGCATAGGGGGGTTGGTCAGATGTTTATGGACCTTCGTAAGTCCTTGAATGATAGGGATCAGAGGGTCAGATACATTAAGAAATTTAAACGTTTCCTCAGAGATTAACCCAATCTCAAGAATTTCTTGCACAGAGCGCTTAATGCTACTTATAATACAAAGAACATCAGTTAAGCCTATTTTCTGATAAAAGCTGACTTCGCTTAGCATCTGCTTCATACTCTTATTATAATGTTCGCGATCCATAATAACAACTGAACCGCCCTTATCAGCTGGTCGAATGCTGATTTTGGAATTCTCTTTAAGCTTTATTAACGCTTGTCTCTCACCAAACGTGAGATTAAATCTCTTACCAGGTCTATATTTTCCTAAGACCTTATTATAATAATCATATAAACTATCCTCAGTAAGTTTAAAATAAGCTTCTACTAGAGGATGATTAGGTGGAACGAAAGTACTTAAAGGCTTAACTACAGAAGCACATCTCATCCCATTCTCATTATTATTGCCCAAAGAATTATTCCCATAATAATGACGTAACATCAGATTCCTACAAAATAATTTCAAATCCAAGATAGTATCAATTAACTTACTATTCCCTGACAGAATAAACGTTGAGCCCTTACAAAGTACATTCTGTTCTTCTTTACTCAACGAGTATGAAGAAATATTCAAGATCAACGAGTTGACATCCTCCACCACATCTTCTTCAACGACTGAGTCTGACACTGTTCGCCCGATAACTTCCTTTTCTGATGACCCCGACTCATCGATCTGCTCCGTCTCCCATACTGATCTGGGCTGACAGGCAAAGGAAAATGGAGGTCGCCAGAAGGGGCATCGGGACAAACATTACTATTAACGGGGGGGGGGGGGCCACATTGAACATGAACTTTAACTTTAGGTCTAACAGCTTTATCTACTACAGATTTACTATTGTTAATGATGACCTTTAGAAATAAATTCTGCTCTAGTGGTTCATTGCAAGGGTCCTGAATCACACAAACATCATCACTAGAAGCAGTATTACATAAATCTTTCGACATATTACTCAGTACAGGCTGTAATATATGAGTTTCAGACAAATCTATTTATACACTTGTGCAAGTCCTTGGCTAGCTTCTTAAAGGTACATCACACATTGATCTACATCCTCCCTGTTAAAAGGATTGCCTTTAGTAAAACCAACATTGGAGTTAGATATGCATTATCGTAGACATTATAAACAAACACAATGTTCATGTTCAAGTTGCCATGTATCTATTCCATGGTCTGGAGATATGACTGGATCTGATAACATAATCTAAACTAAATTTAGCAACAGGGACAGATTTCGGTGAACAACGCATAGTAGGAACTTTTGGATTTGTGATAGGAACGGAACACCGGACAACTCACTCTGAGGTAGGCTTTCTCACAGGCTATGTGCTGTGGTATATTCTCAGACGCCGGCATCATATTTTTCAGATTCCACCTTAACTCTGCTCCTTGTAATTCCACAATGTACAATCTCGGCCCTGGACAAATATTCTTCACGACTCCAATATGATCATAACTTTTGGACTTTTGCATCCTTACCACTTCTCCTTCTCGTAATGGAGTGAGCTTTTTGCTGGTCTTATTGTAGTAAGACTTCTGGGTTAAGTGCTTCTTCAACAGATTGATTTTCACTACCCTGCTGTTCTTAACACATGTAACAGTTGACTGCTGATTGGTAATGTGGTTCTGGTTTGTCTCGACAGAACTCTCTGAACAAGTGAACCAAGATGTTTATCATGAGGAATGTTTCTGGGATTGAAGAGATTCAGGAAACCTCTCTATTTATTTCATTTTGACTTCTCTAGTAACTGTTTTACACTTTGAACTGCACATTCTGCCAAACCATTTGACTGTGGATATTCAGCGTTACTCGTGACATTTGTGAAGTCCCATTTTTTGGCAAATTTTTTGAACTGTTGGTTAGTAAATTGCGTGCCATTGTTTGAAATAACTTTGTGTGGACTACCATGGACTGCAAAATGACACTTCTTAGTCATGATGGTACTGGATGTTTGGAAGTAGGTCAATCTTGAACCAATTTGAATGAGTCTACTAACACCAAGTAATAATTGCAAAGTAAATGCCCCAATGGATAAACAAGCCACTGCACATAAACGATAGTAAAGCCTAGAAATAAAGAAAACATACAGTGGAACGAAGCGCGATATCTCTCTGCATGCACAAAAAACTCAAGGGTTCGTCATATATAAAAAAATGAGCAGCATTTATTTCGGTTAGCGCTTTCACTACCGGATAATACTCAAAGAACTAGTCGAGTACATAAATTTCTATTTTTAGTATTAGAAACAGTTGATGTGGGTACTAGGATGGGAACTTTTAAGAATAGAACTGAAAGAAGTGAACTCAGGTGGATTCACAAGTTGAGAGCAGATAAAGGATTTGGTTTAAATGGGAAGGTTTCCATTAAACCAGTCCTGGATGCAAGGGGAGTACTTAGGCCTTAATAGGTATATATTAATAAATAGAGACCAATAAATTTATGGTCAGAGTGATTTATTGCATTTAGTCATAATAATGTATAGTTCAAGGTTCAGTGTTGTTTGGAGGCCCCCCCCCCCCCTTTTCTTCTTAGTGTATTGATTATGAATTAACTATTTTTAGTTTAGTTTTAGTGATATATTTATGGCTAATATGAATGGTGAATGGTATAGATATGTATGTACATGTGTATATAGTTTTGAGTACATTATTCTTGGATTCTAACTTATTAAATGTGATCATCTATATGGTTGGACCTTCTTTCATATATATATATATATATATATATATATGTGTGTGTATATATTTTAATCATATATATATATATATATATATATGTGTGTGTATATATATATATATATATATATATATATATATATATACACGTTTTCACATTATGTACATGTTTTGTACATTTATCTCTACATGTAGCACATTTGGTAGCTCATTAATAGTGCGTGCTGACTGAATTAATTTGATTTATTTTTAATATATTCTCGCTGTGATGAATCTTTGTTTATATACACACACACACAGTTTTATACATTCATACATAATAATTTTAGGTCACATAATTATGCAGTTGCGTAGATAGTCAATGTATTTAGCTTTTATGGTGTATTTAGCTTTTATGAAGTAACTTGTTTGTAGTTACTTGTAGTTGTTTGGCGCCATCTAGTTTTGTTGTACTTACTACAGTTGTTTTCAGTAGTTTCGCTGTACACAGTATGCGACTGTCAGTGTTTTACAAGTTTGAGTGTCAATCACACTTGTGTGAAATTCGATGCACAGTGCCCTCGACGGGAGCAGTACGTAGTCCTTTAGTGGTCTGTTTCGTATGAGCCATCTAAGTATGAGGCACGGACGAGTGATTGTGACAGTGCCACCGATTTAACCGTAGAAGTGGTAGAGAATATTTCAATTACTAGTCTGACATGGTTCGTTATTTTAGGCAGGTGCATATGGATTAATGTTAGCATACATGCCTAATATATGTATAATATGTGCCGCTCTATTGTGATAGGTTGAAGGTGCTGCCTTTATTACTGAAGAATATATATATATGTGAAGATGTGCTTCGTTATTTTGTACTTGAACATGGTATTGAATATAACTTGGTGTATATCATCTATTGTTTATATACAACTCTGACATTGCATTCAGCTCTGTTTTTATACATTTTTAGTCATCACAGCATATGGAATGACAAATGGTCTATGAATTTTGATGAATATAATTATTGATATTGTATCTGATATCTGTAATCTGATACCCTGTAGGGTTCATGCGGTATATATGTAATTCAGTTTATTTATTGGTGCCGCATAGGGAGAAGTGGAAGTGAACGATGTCATCATTGTTTACTGAGTGCTACGTAATACATTTTTCACTAATTATAAATCTTAAGCAACATACCCTTCAATGGATGGGGTGGTGCTGAATGGGTTTGTGCATGAAAAGAAAATGGTAAGGGCTATGCGCATCAGCGCTACTTATACAGATACAATTTTTAGTAATGAGTGCAAGTGATATAAGTACACAACAGTTTTCCAAGTTCTAAGTGGATTGCTTTATTAGTGAGTTTATGGTGAATATAAAATTTGAAAGGTTTTGATCAGTATATGTGGTAATTTAGAATGTTATATATGTTTTTATGCTATCACTTTAAATTGTCTGCTTCGCGCACGTACTACGTGCTTGTGTAATGAGGTGCATCGAAAGGGAGTTGGATTTTAAACTGATTAGGCATATTTGTGCACATGATGAGGTTGTAAGTATATATAAAATGTTTGTGATTTTCATTATGTTTTGTTACATGGTCTGAAGAAGCCACCTGTCCGGTGGTGAAAGCTCTAACCGAAATAAATGCTGCTCATTTTTTTATATATGACGAATCCTTGAGTTTTTTGTGCATGCAGAGAGATATCGTGCTTCATTCCACTGTATGTTTTCTTTGTTTCTGGGCTTAACACCAAGTAATGTTGACCATTCCACTCGAAAATGTCAGTGGCTACTATCATCCAAGGTAGTTCAGGAATCTGGTTTAGCTGAAGTGGTTCCTTCTATTGATGTGGCTTAGTACTATTACACGTGGAACACGATAAAAGTACTCTCAATGTCTTGTGACATAGAAGGCCAAAATACTAGTCCTCTCACCCTTCTTTTGATGGTCTGTTCCTGGGTGACCACAATGAAAGATAGTAATGTACTCTTGTTGCAAGGACTTTGAAACAATTACATTCAGACCTTTCTTAATGATACCTTTGCAAGACAAAATCTCATCTCTGTAGCACTTCTGGAGGTAAACCAGATTGCTGTGATGGCCATTATTGATTGCTAAAGTGGTTGCGCCTTTGCAAAACTGGATCTGTGGCTGTGTGATCTGTCAGCTCATCAAGACATGTGGATAAAAATGTTCTCATTTCCATGATTTTAAAATCAAGGCTCTCATTTTCATGCTGTTCAGTATCGTTTATGGGCGATCTGGATAGTGCATCAGCAAGATAAAAAAGTTTACCTTTCTTCTAGACAAGAGTGAAATTATACTTTTGCAGTCTCAACATCATGCGTTGCAATCTGGCTGGAGCTGAATGCATATGCTTTCTCAAAATAGTGACTAGAGTTTTCTGGTCTCTTTCGATCTGGGTAGGTCTACCATAAACATAATCCTGGAATTTCGAACATGCAAACATAGGTTCATAGATTAGTACTAATCTAACTGCCCTTACGAGCCATTTTAACCCTAGCTAATTATCCCTTGTGAGACTCAAACCTTGTACCTTGTGTTTGTAAGGCAAACACCTTAACCATTAGGCCACCCTCCCAACCCCCACAACAACATAATTGCTAAAAGCTGTTTTTTGATCTGAGCATACTGCATTTCGGTTTGGGTAAGAGTTCTCGATGCATAGGCAACAGGTTGACCCTCTTTTAGAATGACGACACCAAGACCAAATTTCAAAGCATCACATGAAAAAGTAACTGGCTTGTGAATGAATATCCTAGTGTCGGAGAGTTGGTGGACTGGCAATTCTCTGTTTCAGGACATCAAATGCTCTTTGATGTTGCCCTAACCAAGACTAGGATATATCTTTACGTGTCAGCTCTCTGTGGTGCAGAAAATTGGCTCAAGTCCGGAATGAACTTGCCTAGTTAGTTGACCATGCCAAAAAAACTTTGCAGGACTTGAACATTGTCTGGAGCTAGTATCTCAAGAATTGCTGCTTGCTTAGAAGGGTCTGGTCACAAGTCTGAACTGGTAAATAAATGACCAACACAAGTAACCTCGTGTAGCCTGAATTTGCATTTCTGTGGATTCATCTTAAGATTCACTTGATGTGCTCTTTTTCACCATTATCTCCTACTAGTATGTCATTGACAATAATAGCACAAGGATTCCCAGAAAAAGTTTCTCCATTGTACGTTGAAAGACTTCACTTGCAGAATTTATCCCAGATGGCATTCTCAACAATCTGTACCTGCTAAATGGAGTATTGAAAGTAGTGAGCAGTGATGATTTCTTGTTCAGCTGGATGTGCCAAAATAAACTCTTTGCATCTGAGACAGAAAAAAACAGTGGCATTTGGCATCAGAGCTGCAACTTCTTCGACTGTACTCATTGGATGATGGAGTCTTTTTAGTGCTTTGTTCAAATCTTGTGGCTCAATACATATTCTGATGTCATCTGAGCTTTTCTTAAGACCTGCCACCATGGAATATACCCAGTCAGTTGTAGTAGACAAACCAACTGGACAAATCACAACTTTTTGCACCATTTTGTCTAGCTCGGCCTTGACTCTATCCTGCATGGCTATTGGAACTTTTCATTCTGGCCTGATAACTGGATTGACATCTCGGTCTAACTTCATTGGGTACACAACTGGAAACTCCCCTATTCTGTCTTCAAAAAGATCAGTATAGGTTGAAGAAATATATTGGGCGAAATTAGAGTAGTGGTCTTCCAAGCTAACATGGTGGACTTCTTGTTAAATGAAAGCAGTCCCATTTTCAATCTGTCTCTGAGCCCTAATAATGACTGGATGTGCCTCTTGCCCACAGAAAATAAGTTGTAACATCACCCAGCAGGGTAACATGAAAGTACTACTGAGCCTTCAGTTTGAATTTCTTCACCACCATAAAGAACAAGCTTTGCACACTTTGCTAAATCAAGCCTTTCATCACGACACACTAACAAATGTTTCTGCTGACATAGCATTGCACTTGAAACCTGTGTCAACTTTGAGCTTTATGGATTTTCCATTTATCCAAACAGTACAAAATACTTAATTCTTTGCCCTTAAATCCACTGCATTGACTGTTTCATAAAGCACTGACACACCATCAACATAAAGAGTAGGGTTGCAGCTTTCTAATTGATCAACTCTTTTCTTAAAATGTTCCCTTTTTATGAAAGAATGTGGGCTTTTTGATGTACAAAACTTTTGAAATTATTCCACTTATTGCATTTGTGGCACTGCTTGACAAAAAGATAAACATTTTTTCTTTTTTAGATTCATGATTTCCACCACAGTTACTACAGTTGACAATGAAAGTGGGTAAGCACGCACCTTCATCCTTATGCCTGTTTGCTGGACTCACTCATGCTTCACTGAGACTGTGTGAACTCTGGAATTTGCTGGAAAGCTCTGGGGTTTACCAGTGTGTGCTGTAGGGGCTACAGTTGCTGCCATGTGCTTGGGCCTGTTTCTTTTAACCACATGCTGCATACTGTCAACATGAGCTCTAGAAGTTACTGGAAGCATGCATCTCTCATTTGTAAGCATATTTGTGTGCTTTTCTGTGTGCTCCTATATATGACAAGTCTCAATGGCCTTATTCAGAGTTAAAACACTGTCACAAAACAAAGATTTTCTCTCAGCATCATCTTTAATACCACACACTGGTCTGTCTTTTATCATGTCATCTGTTAAGTCACCAAATATGCACGGTTTAACCTTATTTCTCAAGTCAGTTATATGTGCTGCAAAAGTTTCGCAAGGCTTTTGAAAAATCGTGCCTTTCCATTGTAATGGGGGGTTTACACTTTTCTCTAAATTTACGCTTTAAGCACTCAAGGTCTTCCCTTGACTCAGCTGGTACAACAATGTGATGGCTTCACCCCTCTCCTGCATAGACAGCAGGTGCGTCTGCAAATGAACGCTCCCTTTCTGTAGCTTCAGACCCAGCTAAATTAAGTAGAATAAATACCTTTGTACTATCATCTTTATCAGAAAATGCAGCCTGTATGAAAATCATTCTCTTGCTCAAACACTCTCCAGTTCTCTTTAATGTTATTGTCAAACACAAGTGCACTGGGTTTTCAAAAGTTGTTAGCCATGTCCACAAAGTATGCTCAAAAAATATGGTCCTCTTAATTGTGTACGAACAAACTGTTCTGTGAGCTTTTAATAACATTCAAATGCACAAAGTCTTTGAAGTACTGCACTTTGAAAATCATGCTCTGAAATGGTTATAGAAATAACTTTAATACTGCAAAAACATGCAAAAACTTTATACACTTTTGATAACTCGGATGTCTGTAATTAATACGAAAAATAGTTACTTAGCGAATATGTGGTCGTTTCCTCTTATGTTATAAATTTTATGCAATTCAGACTTTATTTCAAACATTTTCTGTAGTAATGCGAACATTTTATCAGTATCAGGCATATTGGTTTACTTGAATATCATTTAGAGCATTCTGTATGACATGTTTCATGATGTTCTTCATCTCACATTGCTGCAGTCATAACCTGTGGGTAGTCCGCTGTCCTCGGTTGGCCCGAATACCAAAGTGTTAGGCTGGCGTCGGTCATGGTCGCTCAGATCTGACGTCAGTACGCCGTGGTACTAAAGCGCATGACCGACGCCATATCCTCAGTCTTTCTTGCCGCATGGTCCGAAGCAGAAGCAGCGTTTGCAAGTGCCGTTCGGCGTCCTGAAATTTTCGTATTCTGAGTTTCAGACCGAAAACCAAGTTGGGCTAAGTACCCCGTTGGGGAATATTTTTGTCTTTTCTTGCCTCAGTTAAATCCGGATGTCAGAAAAAGTGAATAATTGTATTTCTTGTGGGAAACAGATACCTCATAGGGATTACCACTCTCTGTATTCCTTGCTTGGGGCCTGAGCACGACGTAGTCGGGTGTCGCTTTTGTGCTAGATTTAATAAGCGCACCATTAAACGCAGGTTAGATTGTGCTAGGCTTGTCTTCGGTAAGCGGTGTAATTACAATATGCCGTTGGATCCTCCGACGCCCGCTACCGCTAAGAAGCGTAAGGAAAAATCATTAAAGTCCAAGCAGGATGAGTCGTCCGTTACGGACGCCGGTTCTTTAGAAACTACGGTGGAATCTGTGGATCCAGCCAAGGTTTCAGCTGAGTCTCAGGGGGGGAGCCTTTAATTTTGCAGGATGTAGCCTCTCAGGAGTCGGGTCAGGCTGAGGGGGCCTCTCAGGTCTCTGTAGTCCCTTCTTTGCATAAGGTGATTAGGCCTTCTACTTCTGTCTCTAAGGTACCTTCCAAGGTCAGGCCTGGTTTGTCTTCCTCTGGCGTCAGCCCTAGTTCTGCAGGTTCTGTACCTAAAAAACATATGCTAAAAATGGCAGAGGATTTGATTACCTTAATCAGAGGTTCTATGCCCCCTCCAGGTAAGAGGCCTAGGGTGGAGCCAGAGGTGGATAGATTGGAGCATTCTTCAGATTACTCAGAGTCTTCGGCTGAAGGCATTCAGGATTTTCCTCCTTATTCTGATTCAGACGCAGAGGATTCTAGTCCTTCTGCTTCCCCTCCAGAGGATTTTTCTTTTTCAGAAACCCTGCATTCTATGAGGGAGCATTTTAAGTGGGAAGGTCAGGATTTCTCAGATTCTCGAAAGAGACTTAGGGAATTTTTGTTTTTACCACAACATAGGCCCTTGGCTATACCCCCTGTTTTGGATGTTGTTCAGGATGTTTTCTCTGAAGCTTCCCTTAATCCAGATTCTTTGCCTCCTGCCCCGGTTAAGCCAGACAGGTATTACAGAGTGCCAGAGGCGCATAAATATTTGTATAACAGCCCTAGAGCTGACCCGGAAACTATTAGCCAGGGACCTAAGGGTGTCAGGGCTTCTGTTGTAAAGAATCCAGTTCCTATGGATAAAGATTCTAGAGCTTTGGATAGGTGGGGTAAAAAAGTGTATACCTCTTCCACTCTAGCAATGAGGGCTTTGAATTGCCAGTTTCATATGCTGAAGTACCAGAATTTTCTCCTTAGTCAGTTAAAATCTAAGGTAGATGCTTTGGCAGAGGGCATAGAGTGTAAGGAATTACAGGATTTAGTTCATGCCTCTGATCAGGTGGGTAAGCATTCTTTGCAGTGTGGTTTCGATGCTCTACAGGCTTCTTCCAGGGTGGCTGCCACTGGATCAGTTATTCGTAGGCACGCCTGGCTTAAGGATCAGAACTTGTCAGAGCATGTTAAAGCTCGAATTTTGGATGCTCCCCTTCAGTCTGAAGTTCTGTTTGGTTCTCCTGTGGAGTCAGTCTTGAAGAAAATGGAAGACAAAGCTAAGTCTATGCAGACAGTTAAGGATTTTTTACAGGTGCAGCCCCCTAAGTTTAGCAGAAATTGGCCTACTAAGGGATGGGCTTACCCTTCTTCTGATTTACAGTCTAGGGGCAGATCTAGGCGTGGTAGGGGCAGAGCTCATGCTCAGGGTTCTTTCAGGCCTAGGACGTGGAGTTCCCCTGCACAGTCTACAGGTGAGGGCAGGGGTCAGCCTTTTCGTAAACAGACCCAATGACCTGTATTTCCAGCTGCCAGATCCCTCCTGTCTGGCAGCTCCTCTGGGAGGAAAGTTGGCACTTTTCAGGCAAAATTGGCTTTTAGTCACCCAGGACAAATGGGTGTTGGACATTATAGACCGAGGCTACAAGTTTTATTTTCACACATTGCCTCCTTTCAAAGGCATGCCATACATTCCTCCTCAGCAAAAGTTGGAGGCTCACAAACAGATTTCTTTACTTTTAAAAATGGGGGCTATCCAGGGGGTCCCTCCATCAGAAGTGGGCCTAGGATTTTATTCTCGCCTCTTTTTGGTACCCAAGAAAGGAAACACTTGGAGGCCAATTCTGGACCTGTCTATTCTCAACACATACCTGGACATTCCCAAATTCAAGATGTTAACTTTGCAACAGCTTCTGCCTCTACTAGGCAAAGATCACTGGATGGTAACTCTGGATCTCAAGGAGGCTTATCTTAACATTCCTATCAGGCCCAGCTGCAGGAGGTTCCTGCGTTTTCGGACGGGCACTTTTCATTATCAGTTCTCTGCATTGCCCTTTGGCTTATCTACTGCGCCCAGGGTGTTCACAAAAGTCCTGGCTCCGGTGATAGCCTTCTTCAGACTAAGGGGAATACAAATTTATCCTTATTTGGACGATTGCCTGATTCTTGCTCAAGACAAAGTCAAGTTACTTCACCATCTTCGGTATGCTATGACAGTGTTAAGGTGCCTAGGGTATTCTGTGAACGAAACAAAGTCCAGTCTAGTACCCTCTCAGGAAATGTGCTTTCTGGGTGTGAGACTGAACACAGCCTCTCAGATGGCGTTCTTGACCCCGGACAAACAAAGAAATCTTGCCCTTTACTTCCAGCAATTATCTCTACGGTCCAGGCTGACTGCAAGGACAGTCCTTCAGGCCTTGGGGTTCATGGCATCTTGTATTCTGGTGCTTCCCAATGCCAAACTGCATATGAGGAAGCTACAATGGTATCTCAAAAGCGTATGGACTCAACACTGCCACGATTTGGACACTGTCATTCAGATAATACCTTGCATCCAAAGAGAATTCTTGTGGTGGGCTCAGGAATGTCACCTAAACAAGGGACTCTCTGTGACCCGACCAGAGGCGAGTCAGATCTTAACGACAGATGCCTCAGACATGGCTTGGGGAGCACACTTCAATGGGAAATGGGTTCAAGACACATGGCCTCCCAGACTACAACATTTGCATATCAACATGAAGGAGATGTTAGCAGTCCAATTTGCCCTGATGGCCTTCAAGGATCTACTTCAGCCAGGACAGGTGTTGATTCAAACAGACAACACAACAGTCATGTGGTACATCAACAAGCAAGGGGGAACCCATTCGTACCCTCTTTGCAGACAAGCTATGATTTTGTGGGAGACTGCTCTCAGTTTGCACCTCACTCTTCAGGCAAGGTTTCTGCCGGAGCACAGAACTCCTTAGCAGATGTTTTGAGCAGACAGATGGTGGATCCCCACGAGTGGAAATTGGATCCTCATGTATTTCAACAGTTGACGGTGGCTTGGGGGACTCCAGACATAGATCTGTTCGCTTCTCCACTAAACTTCCAACTGCCAAAGTTTTGCACAAAGCTGTTTCACCCAAAAGCTTGGAAAGTGGATGCTCTATCATTCAGTTGGAACAACCTTCACGTCTATGCCTTTCCTCCTCTGCCTCTTCTTCCCAAGGTGCTCTTGAAGGCCAGACAGGACAAGCCTTGCATGATTCTAATAGCTCCAGATTGGCCACGTCAGCACTGGTACCCTCTGCTGAGGAGTTTAGTACGGGAGCCTCCTTGGCCTTTGCCATCAGTTCCACACCTTTTGTCCCAGGCAAGCAATCATTTCCGCAATGTCAGGATACAGTCCCTGCATCTGACAGCTTGGCATATTCTGTTTTAGACCCTGGGGGGTCGCAGCTTCCTCAACAAGTTTTGAATGTCATTTTGGAGGCCAGGCGGCCTAGTACCAGGAAAGTTTATGCTGATAAATGGAGGAGATTTTTTCTTTGGAGCAAAACTAAGAGCTTTGATGTTTCTGTGCCTAATTTGAGTGTTTCACTTCAGTATCTCACAGAATTATTAGACAAGGGTTTGTCTTTCTCCTCTGTAAAAGTTCATGCTGCAGCCATTTCTGCTCACTATGACTGTGACCCTCCTTTATTCTCTCACCCTTTGTTTAAGCAATTTCTTAGAGGGGCAAAAAACATAAGACCCCCACGTAGAGCTCCTACTCCTTCTTGGGATCTCAATTTTGTGTTGGAAAAGCTCACTTTACCTCCTTTTGAACCTGCAGCTACTACGGAGTTGAAGTTTTTGTCTTGGATGACTGCTTTTTTGTTGGCCATTACGTCTGCTAGAAGGGTATCTGAATTACAGGCTCTAATGGCAGTTGAACCTTTTTTGATATTCCGTAAGGATAGGGTCTCCCTGCGTACTAACCCTACCTTTATGCCTAAGGTTGTTTCTAATGTGGCATTAAACCAATCTATTCATTTGCCTACTTTTTATGCTGATCCCCAAAATAAAGGGGAGAAAATTTTGCACTCTTTGGATATTCACAGGCAGTTGCGTTATTATTTGAACAGAACTAAAGGGTTCAGGCAGTCTCAACAGTTGTTTGTTTCTTTTGCTTTGGGTTCTCAGGGGAAACCTGTTTCAAAACAAACTATTTCTAAGTGGATTGGCCATTGTATTGCTTTTTGTTATTCTCATCATGGTAAGGAGGTTCCGGCTGGAATCAGACCTCATTCCACTAGGGCTGCTGCCACTTCTACTGCTTTTTTAAGGGGTGTAGCTACTAAAGATATTTTGGAGGCAGCTACTTGGAGTTCAGTGCACACTTTTTCTAAACATTACCATCTCCCTCTTTATTCCAAATCTAGGGCTGGGTTTGCCACTGCAGTTTTACAGGGCATGTTAGCAGCTCCCAATGCTTTATGATTTTGCCAACCTCCCTTTACCTTTGCTTTGGGATTCTACCCACAGGTTATGACTGCAGCAATGTGAGATGAAGAACATAGTACAGTTTTGTACCTACCATAAATGTAGATGTTCGAAGATCCACATTGCTGCAGTCCAATTTACACTCCCTCCTTCCCCACTGTAGTTTGGGGTGGTTGTGTGGTTTGGGTTGTAAATATTGTTTGTACATGGGTGATTGGGTGTTTTTCCATTTTTGGCTATGGCCTTTCTTTTTAGGGCCTTCTGACATCTGGGGCAAGAAAGACTGAGGATATGGCGTCGGTCATGCGCTTTAGTACCACGGCGTACTGACGTCAGATCTGAGCGACCATGACCGACGCCAGCCTAACACTTTGGTATTCGGGCCGACCGAGGACAGCGGACTACCCACAGGTTATGACTGCAGCAATGTGGATCTTCGAACATCTACATTTATGGTAGGTACAAAACTGTACTTTTTGCGAATAAGAAATTATTTGAGCAAGTTTTAACATCTGAAATTCATTTCTGACCTGTTTTGTGAAATATACATGCAGTAGGGATCCACTCCTATATATTCTTCCAATACCAACTGCATGCCTCTCTGACTTAAATTGAAGAAACTGGAGCTCTTTCTGGCAACAAGTCATTTTGGCCATGCTTCTTTTAACATCATGTCCTTTTAGACGTGCTGCTTCTGACACCATGTTGCTCATCCCTCTCTAGCATAGATGACAAGCAGGCAGGGTATTTTGTTTAGATGGTTTAATACATAGAAACACATCAGGATGGATAGCAGCACCATAAAATATAAACAAACTGACCTTAAAGACATACATGCTTACATATCAACAGCTTATTGCAAAATGGCAGTGAGGGCTCACACATGCCCAGTATTTGTACACTTGTGAAAACCCTTAGATAGCTTCTTAAAGGTACACACACACACACACACACACACACACACACACACACACACACACACACACACACACACACACACACTGGTCTACAATGAGGGGATAGAATCTGGGGATTTTGTGGGATGAAATAGCATCGGCTTAGTTTTGCTTGGGTTGCGTATGAGTTATGCCTCTGATAGCCATGTTTCGACTGCAGTAAAGGCTTCTTGTGTTATTTTTTGAAGTTCTCGGAGGGTTGGGACAGAACAGATAATGGTTGAATCATCTGCATATTGGACCAATGTAGCATGTAGGGTGGCAGTATGAAGGTTGTTGGTGAGTAAATTGAAGAGAAGGTGACCATAGATAGTCCCTTGCGAAACACCTAAAGTAACAAGTAGAAGAGGAGATAGGTTATTTTGCCATTTTACAGCTTGTCTGCCATCTGATAAGTAGTCTTGGAACAATGTAAGAGGGGAGTAGCTTAGACTGAGTTCAGATAGTACAGTTAAGAGTTTCTCATAGACACCATATCGAAAGTTTTAGAGAGTTCTAGAAAGGTAGAAGATACAAGGTTGCCTTAATTCCAGTGTTGATTAATAGTGTTAGTGAAGCTAATAAGGGCTGTGGTAGTGCTATGATTTGGGTGGGATCCATGCTGGGTGTTTGCTAGAAGCTTGTTACATAAGACATGGTTTAGGTTTTGAATATGTATACACTTTTCGGGAATATTTGCTAAAGGTGATAGGATAGCAATGGGTCAGTAATTTGATAGTTCAGTTGAGTTTCTGCATTTATATAATATTATGTGTGATATTTTCCAGAGAGCAGGGATATGTTGTTCAGAGACGGAGAGATTGATTAGTAAAGAGACTGTGTATGATATGACTTTGGCTGCAATTCTGAGGTATTTAGCAGGCAGTTTGTCTGCTGCAAGGGGTTGTGGGTTTAAGTTTAGTAAGATATTTATATGTAGTACTTGTTGGGGCTGGTTGTAGGGAGAAGTAATTTTTATGAACTAAGGAAGAGAGATTTGGTGGTGGTGTTGGAAAGTTATTGATGTTCTTCGTGTTTCACTCCCTGCTGTGGGTAGCCCTCAGCCGGCCTGAATACCAGAGTCTATGTTTTTCCTGCGTCGGCTGCTTTCACTTGTTGTTTAGTGCTATAAAGCAAGGCAGCCAACGCCATTACATCAGTCTTTCTTGCCGTGGAGTCCGTAGCAGAGGCAATTTGCAAGTGTGCCAGTCGGTCACTACCAGAGTTCGGATTTTCAGCTTAAAACATCTAAAGCTAATTACCCCTTTGTGGATTCTTGCTTTCTTGCACTAACCGATGTCAGAAAAAGTTAACAATTGTCTTGCGTATGGAAAGCAGATCCCACACCAAGACTTCCATTCATACTGTGCCACTTGTTTAGGCCCAGACCACGACGTCCCCCGTTGCCAGTTCTGTGCCGTCTTCAATGTGAGAACCATTCGTCATAGAGCTCTCATTGTAGATAGGTATTTTAGTCTTCCATCTTCACATTTCGAAATGGCATCCGTCAGCCAGCAATCCATAGACATTCTGAAAAAATGTAGAGATAAAGATAAAGAGAGACCACACAAGGCTAAGCCTTCTGACGATGCTGCCGGTAAGCAGGTCGTCACTTCTCCGGAATTCAGTGAGACGCTTTCACAGACCCTGATACAGGGAGTTCTAAGCAACCCTTCAATGGCAAAACTTCTCAATGACTCCCTTCCCCCCTCTGCCCTCCTTTCCTTCACCAAAAGCTAGGAGGAAGGCTCTCTGTCTCTGCAAAGAAAATTGGCTTTTTGTAACCAAAGACCAATGGGTCTTAACGATCATTTTTCAGTGATATAAATTCTCTTTTAACAAACTCCCAATTCCAAGAGGGTACACATACTTACCTCCAAATCAGTGGGCAGATCAGTGGGCAGAGGCATTAAAACAAGTCCAAATTCTCATATCCTAGGGGGCAGTAGAACCTGTTCCTGCAGACCAAACCAGCAAAAGCTTTTATTCCAGACTATTCCTTGTTCCCAGAAAAGAGGGCACCTGGTGCCCCATCCTGGATCTATGCATTCTGAGCACCTCCCTGGTGGTCCCCAAATTCAGAATGCTAACTTGCAGCAGCTGCTGCCTATGCCGACAAAAAATGCCTGGTTAGTGACCCTAGACCTAAAGGATACCTACCTCCAAATCCCCATAAGGGAATCCTGCAGGAAATTCCTGCTCTTCAGGGCAGGCTTACAACACTTTCAGTTCTCTGCACTACCCTGTGGCTTATCTACTGCACCCAGGGTATTCACCAATTGCATAGCCGCAGCCATAGCATTTTGCAGACAGTGAAATATTCAGATTTACCGTTATCTGGACGATTGCCTCATTCAAGCAGAGTGCAAAGAAAAGCTGCTCCAGGAAATCCTCTTTGTCAAAACCATCCTAACCTCCTTAGGGCTCGCCATCAATGAAAAGAAATCAAAGTAGACTCCCTCCAGGAGGATCATTTTTCTGGGAGCACTGCTGGACACAGCATCTCAAATGGCCTTCCTATCACCAGGAAAGTAGAGCTTCCTGTCGCTCTACTTTACTCAACTGACTTCCAGAAGTCACCTCACAGCGAGCAAGTTCCTGCAAGCTTTGGGGTACATGGCATCTTGCATCCTTCTAATTTCTCTGACCAGGCTGTACATGAGGAAACTTCAGTGGTATCTAAAGAATCTTTGGTGTCAGCACTCTCAGCCTCTAGAGACCCATCTCCCTTCCCTGTATAAAGGCCAAGTTTCTTTGGTGGGCAAGGGCCTGTGCCAAGAACAAGGATCTCCCCTTCATCCTCCGCCCTACCAGCCAGACCATCAACACCGACGCCTCAGACATGGCTTGGGGTGCTCACCTGGCAGGAAGGTGCACCCAAGGCCTTTAGGATGCCCAGCACCTTCCTTTACACATCAACCAGAAGGAAATTATGGCAGTACAAAAGGCCCTGATATCCTTCAAATCCTATCTCAGGCCAGAGTCCTCCTTGTCAAAACAGACAACACCACTGCAATATGGTACATCAACAAATAGGGAGTGACCCAATCTTACCCTCTGTGCAGGCTAGCTATGAACCTCTGGCAGACAGCCTCCTCCATGGGATTCCACCTAATAGCGCAGTACCTACCAGGGATCAACAACTCCCAGCAGACCACTTTACCAGAAACTTGCTGGACCTTCACGAATGGCAGCTCCACAGAAAAATCTTTTTGCAAGTCACTTAGGAGTGGGGAACTCCGGAGGTGGATCTCCTTGCTTCGCACCTCAACCACCAGTTGGAAAAATTCTGTACCAGGTAGTATCGCCACCTAACGTGGAAGGTAGATGCCTTGACCTTCCTATGGAACTCCCTCTATGTGTACGCATTCCCTCCTCTGCCTCTTATCCCTATGGTACTGATAAAGATAAGGGAGGAGAAGCCAAAGGCCATCCTCATTTGTCCAGATTGGCCCAGGCAGCATTTGTACCCCATACTGCACAGCCTGACATCTCAGCCACCCAGGCAGCTTCCCCTCATCTCAGACCTCGTGAATCAGGTGGGGAGGGGGATGCTGCACCCAGATTTGCAGACTCTCAAAATGACAGCATGGCTTGTACATTAAAAGCAAACATGGGGCCCCTGTTAAGGAAACGGGTCCTAGACATTGTCACAGAGGCCAGGAGGCTCAGCACCAGAAAATCTTACGCAGGAAAATGGAAAAGATTCTGCTCTTGGAACCAGTCCAGAGGGGGCAGTTCCTCACATCCTTCCATCCCTCTTATCCTGGACTAGCTAGCGGAGTTAGTAAATTCTGGCCTCTCTTTCTCTTCTATGCCTCAGTGATTTCAGCTCATTTCAATACAGATCTGCACCTCTTCTTACATCCTTTGATTTAAGCAGTTCCTCAGAAGGGATTTGAATATCAGACCCCCCCCCCCCCAGAATGCCACCCACACTAGTCTGGGACCTGAATTATGTTTTGGAAAAACTAACCTTACCACCCTTCGAACCTGTTGCTTCAGCAGAAAAAAAATACCTCTCCTGGAAGACTGCTTTCCTGCTAGCTATCACCTTAGCCAGAAGCGTTTCAGAACTTCAGGCATTGATGGCCATTGAGCTCTTCATTATTTTCCATGCAGACAGGGTCTCCCTAAGGACTAACCCCTCCTTTATGCTAAAGGTGGTATCTGATGTGACTCTCAACCAGGCCATACATCTACTCACCTTCTTCCCTAAGCCTTAAAACAAGGGGGAAAGAATTCTGCACTCACTAGACATGCACAGACAGCTCAGATACTACCTAAACCGTACTAAAGCCTTCACGAAAACAGACCAACTGCTGATCAGCTTTGCCCCAGGGGCAGATGGGGAAACCCATTTCAAAGCAAACCATCTCCAAATGGATATCACACTGCATCCATTTCTGCTACAGATTTCATGGGAAACCTCCCCCTAAGTCTATTCGCACCCATTCCACTAGGGCAGCCTCCACTTCCACAGCATTCCTGAGAGGAGTCCCTACCAGGAACATCTTGGAAGCTGCCACCTGGATTTCTGTCCACACCTTTACTAAGCATTACCATCTTCCTCTTTCTCTAAAGCTAGGCCAGGCTTTGCCAATGCAGTTCTGCAGGGCATGCTGACCCAGGCCTAGGTCTATTACTAATCCTACCACCCTTATCCTCAGCTTTGTGAATCCTCCCACAGGTAATGACTGCAACAGTGAAACACGAAGAACATAGTACAGTTGTGTACACTTACCATAAATGTAGATGTTCGAGTGTATGCACTGTTGCAGTCTTGGTTTCCCTCCCTCCTTCCCCCCTTATATCCTCTTTCCTTAGGGAGACATAAGCTTCTTCTGGTAGCTTTTTGCCACCAGGTCACCCATACCATATTTTCTGGGGCTCCTGACTGGTTAGGGCAAGAAAAACTGATGTAATGGCATTGGCTGCCTTGCTTTATAGCACTGACGATCTGACGTCAGTCAACAAGCGACAGCAGCCGATGCAGATAAACATTGACTCTGGTATTCGGGCCGTCCGAGGGCTACCACACCAGAGATAACCCACAGGTAATGATTGCAACAGTGAGCACACTCGAACATGTACATTTATGGTAAGTGTACACAACTGTACTTTAGTGAGGGCTGTTATGGATTCAATGAAATATTTGTTAAACTGGGAGGCAATATTGTCAATAGAATTACTGGTGGATGGGAAGGGTGTGCTACTTTGGCCTGGTTGCATAATTTTGTTAATTGCAGACTTTCTGTGTTTAGACTGTATATCAGTGCAGTGATTTTTTTGTCAAGTCTGATTTGCTTTTTTAGATTTATTTCTTAGTTCAAGGGTTCAAGGTATTTCTGATTATTTGTTGCAGTTTTGTTATGGTCCCAGGCTTTATATCTTTCTTTTAGAAGTGGGCTTGTTTCTTGGGGGCTATGTTATTTAGGATGTTTATGAAGGTAGCGTTGAAATATTCTACTGCACTGTCTAGGGGAGGAATTTCAGTGGATTCTGATTACAGAGTTTGAGGGCGAACACAAAGTCTTGAGATTTGAAGTTTTTTGAATATCGAATATGTCAGAAAGGGGAAGTTTTTATTGCATTTATCTAATGTCTGAGAGCAAATGTTGGGATATGGTCACTAAGAGAGACTGGGAGGCTTCCGGAGTGATGTGATAGAACAAGTTGGTTAGTTAGTATCCATTTGAGGATGGACTCTTTTATTTGATGCTTTGTCTACCCTAGTTGTAGTTTGGATTATTTGATTGAAGCCATGGAGGTTAATATTGACAGCAAGGTGCAGTGAGTTACAGGAGGACCAATTGATATTGCAGTCACCAGTACTGTATGATAGACTCCTGGGAGAGTGTTTCTGCTGTCCATTGTAGGATGGATTCTAGTGGGTTGATATTATTACCATGGGGGAATATAGGATCCAATTTGTTTTTCTTTGAGTTGATTTTTATTCTGGTGAACAGTATTGCTGCATTATTGAAAGCTGGAGGGTTGTAGTCAATGATTTCAAGTGTAAGGTTATTTTTGAATAGTAAAGCAATGCCTCTACCTCTTTTGGATTGTCTGTATTGCTTGTACATGTACCCTGGGGGGACTATTTCATTGTCACTGATTTCTGGTATAAGCCAGGTCTCTGTGATAAGAACTATATCAGGGGAGTATAATGAAAGGGTGGCATGTAGTTCTTGTATTTTATTCAGGATGCATCTTGCATTTAGATTTATTATAAGCAAGTCAGTTCCTTTCCTGGGGAAGGTTAGTACATTCTGTACATGGGTATCACATGTAGTATTTCAGGGGCTATGTTACCAATGATGATGTCAGTACGTCAGAAATAAAAAATTAAAAAAAATAAATAAATAAAATATGTTATTGCATTTAAGGTGAGGCCTAAACTCCATGTACTGTCTAAGGCAGAAAACTAATGTGCAAGTCTGGATTTAGGGCACAGCGAATTGCTTGAGGGTAGAGTGGCAGTCTTGAGATCATATTTTGTACTTGGGTATCCCATTATAATTTCCTACTGCCTGTATTGTGAACTTTCATAGCTGAAGTAACACATGACCTCATAACACAATTACCAAAAGCGGTGTTTCAGGGGACATCTGATGCCACAGTCTGGCATTCTACCAGGTTTCCATGTTTTGGGAGGGCTGTAAGACCTCTACTGAGAAAGCAGAGTGAAACTAATGTCCAAAAATATATACTAAATTGTCCTTGCGCTAGAAGTAAAAAATATTTAGCCAGGCCAGGTGAAATTCATATTAATGCATATAAGGCAAATTTTAAACTCCATTTCCTGATAAATGTGCTTTCATACAAGTCAGGATTGAGATCCAGTGAAATTAAGGGCAAAATGCACCATTTTAGCATATCTTGTACAGGAGAAAACTGTTGTAATTCCCCAGCACTTTTGTGATGAACTGCTGTACAGCGGGTCACAGCACTCAGACTCATTGGACAAGACTGCCAAGGTCCTGGTGGTATATAACTGAAGTCTTGTCTTCTGGCTGTGGTTGTACAGTATTCTTCAGGCTGGTCCCTTTCCACTTCTCAAACTTTTGGCCACAGTTGTGATTGATACCTTTGGCCCAGGGTGATGAGGGACATTTCAGTTGGTCCATGGTTCATGAGATGAGGTAAACTTAGGAGACCACATTACATATTCACATTCTGGGAATGAGAGCAGTTTGCTTAATTCTGCAGACAGTGAAGAAGTCCTACCCCTGGGAATCCTGTTTCTTCACTTAGACAGTATGGCTGTAGTCTAGCTTGTTTGCAAACAAAGAGGGACAAGTTCCTGTCTCCTGTGCCAGGAGGCAAGGTAAGCAAAGAATTAAGCAATTTCCAGTCATCATTTTCTGATATCATTTCCGGGTCACATTCCAGACATAGATGATTCACTTGCAGACGGACTCAAGTCACTGACTTCTGATTCTTTGTTGAATGGAGACTTAGACCCTCCGTTGCCAATGAGTTGCTCCTAAAATGGGGTGACATTTTTGCCTTCACAACCAGTACCAAATGTAAGCGCAACTTCTCACTAATCTCTCTGCTCAGTGATCAGAGAAGAGGTGCTTTGCTACTAGATTGGCCTCATCACCTCCTTTATGCTTTTCCACTTGACCTTTAATGATGAAGTTTATCCAGAAGGCCAAGCTTCATAGAGCTAAGGTGATTTTGATAGCGCTGTTCTGGCCCAGGCAAGGTTTTTGCTCTTGAGAAAATTTAACCTGTCCCCCCTCTCATTTTATCTTGAAGAATCTTCTCTTTCATTCCTTTGGCCAGGCATAGCTGAATTTGAAAGATCTGAAATTAACAGTGTTATTGTTCCACTTGTGCTGAGCATCAGGAGTCAGTATTTTATGCATAGAGCAGTGGATAGTCAGTCATCTTCTTAAAAACTCTCTGCCCAGATGACGTACAGAGGTAAATGGAAGAGGTTTCCCCCATAGCCAAGAGGCACCACTTGAACCCTTCTTGGCCATTTTCCTGTGTTTTTTTCCTTACTAGTTAGAACTTTTTTTGATTCAAGTTTATTAGTTATCTTTAACTTTCTTGATGCCTAGCATTTATCTTATTTAGACTTACTTAAGATATGTGAAGCATTTCTTAGGGGTGTCCTTGTCTTCCCATTGCCTCTCCCTGAGATTTGTGTTTTGCATTAGAGAAGTTTATTCTTAATGTGAGCCAGTGGGATTGGTTGGTGAAGTTCCTAATGTTGAAGACCCTGTTCTTGGAAGTTTTGACTTCAGCTAGATGGATCTTGGTGCTTCATGCCTGGTTGTTTAATCCTGCATTCTGTGTTTTTCACTGAAAAAGGGTTTTTGCGAAGACCAGTTTTTTATTCGTGCCAAAGGTTGTGATTGAGTATTACCTTAATCAGTCGAGTGATAGTCTATTGTGCTGCAGGGAATACTTCAACAGAGGAGAAGAGAGTATTTACTGCTTTGTATCAATGTTTTAATCAGATTAGTTGTTAATCTAAACTAGAACATAGCTGTCAAAAGTGACCCTGAACTGTTTATTTCCTTTGGATGTTATAAGCTGTGTTGTAAAGTGACTAAATTTTGTTTGGTCCATTTAATTTCTGCTTGCATTTTATTTTTGTAGCATAAATATGGGACAGAGTTGCCTGCTTTGAATAAAGCCCGCTTTGGTAGGTCTGGTTTCTATTTCAATAAACCGTCACTGTGCTGCTGCCCCTTAGTCCTCACTAACTGCTTTGACCAGGCATTACAAGTGGGACATTGATTCTTGAACTCAGTCTTCCTTTGAAGATGTGGTCATGTGTGTAACCATTTGAAATGTTGGGACCCACTAGAGTGAGTCCTGAAACACGGAGACTGAATGGCTGAAAGATCAGACTTAACATATACGAAGCCTGAGATACCATTTCTTGGAATATTCCCTTTTCTCCAAGGGGAGCTGGTCATATGATTTATTTTAAAGTAGATTGCTTACTTGGGAGGACCTGATAGGGGCTTTGTCCTCTAGGTTAAGATAGATTGAATGTCCTTTGCAACTGTGAAAGTTATGTACCTGACATAATGTTAGATCACTCAAAGGGTTCAGTCTTCCTTAACCATCCAACCCCCCATCTGTGTCATTGTTCCTGTAAATGCAGGGGAAAATATATGGTTATGTATATTTATGTAGCTTGGTCAAAAATGGAATTCGGAGGAGAGAGGCAGTAGCTAGATACATTGGAAAAGAGGAGCTGTGAACGTAGCCTTGGAAAATTTATCCATTAAACTGTATGAGCGTGTCTCACAAAGTCTGGTAAGTATAAGGATGACTGTAACCTTGAAGTAGATCTTATAAGTACTTTATTTTATGCCATGCAGACTGAGGCAGCATTAAAGTGGGGACGGAGGAAAAGGAGTACACAATGAACATGAAATGTCTTGTAGTTAGCATTGAAGGAATAAATGGAAGAATTTGTAGGTTGACAATATTCTGCATGCCTTCTGAAATGACACAGTGGGAGAATGAGGTAACTTATTATTTGACATTTGCTTGCTGGGAAAGTCTGACTGGGCTAGAAAGTGCCCATTTTCAGCAGAGGCCCAGGGTGAAAAGCTCCACAGTTACTATCTTCAAACATCAAGTACAGATACTTTAAATCACAAAGTATCACGTTACACTACAAAACATAAGGGTGAAAAAATGTTGTAATGAGAAGAACATTTGTTTCATAGTAGAGTGTAATGAAAAACAATAACAGAAGTAGGAGAAATATGTAAGGACGGTCTCAGTCATATTATTTGTTACATAGATTAGTATATGGTAAATGAGACCTGAGACCATTCTAATAAGATATTTAGAAGAGATATTAGAGATTACATGATTAGAAATGGTGAGGGGGAATTGAGTGATGTCTTAGTATGAGAGATGGGGTTCATGTTTTGGCTGTAGAAGGAATAAGGATGGAGAGAAAAGGAGATTATAAGAAGAGTGCAGGGTAGGATGTCTTCAGGTAGCTTAGGTGAGCAGGGAGGAATGAAAAATGGGTAGAGGAAAGGTTTGCAGAGATGAAGTGGATAAGGTAAGGTAGTGGGAAGAACAAAAGAAAGGAGTGGAGAAGGCAGTTGAAGAGTATTGTGAGGTGTGATTTAGGTTGAAGGGGGTGAGTGAAGTAAAGTGGAGTGAGCAAGTTCAGCCAGGATTGGCAGAGGAGCAGGTCCAAAATTTTGTAAAGTATTCTTTTAGGGAGCATTTAAGTGTGTGTAGGTTAGAAGTAGTTGTGGTGGGTTAGAGGTAAAGAGTTCCATTTTTTTACTACTGATTACAAGTATAGGCTTTTTCCATGGGATTTATTCAGTTTATTTACGGTGAGAATTTGCTTGTCTACTGTTCTAAGCTTCAGTTCTTTTGGGGGAAATATGTATTGATTAAAGTCCAAAACCACAGTAGAAATCGAAACACTGGAGAGATCCAAAACATAAGTGTACACAAATTTTAATTTCTCCACTTTTCGGCAGTGCAGGCTTCTTCAGAAATAATCCAAAAAGCAGAAAGTATTTAAGTATACAGCATCAGATCAAAAACCTTCATTCATTAATCAGTTAAATAAATTAATTCCACTTTAAAAACACATTTTTCATATACAAAACCGTTATACCAAAAATGTGTATATTAAAAACTTTATATTTAATAAATATTAAAATTAATTCATAACCTATAGTCTTCTATCGCTTAAAAGCATTTAATATAACAGTTTCATTTAATACTGTGTATTCATCAGTCATTAGAGTAATTTGCCATTTGGTTTCTTCTTGACGTTGCCACCCCTTAAATCTTCCTGAACTTGTTCCAATACAAAGAATAACATTTTTTTATATTTTCATATGAACATGAATGTTTGTATAAAACATTGTTGGTGTCTTTATTCTTGATGGAATAAAGATGCTCTTTAATACTTTTATTGAAAGGTCTAGAGGTCATTCCAACATAGAAAGTGTTACAACCAGAGCAAACACTAATGTACATCACCCCGTTAGAGTTGCATGTGAATCTACCAGTTGCAGATATAGTCTTGTCTCTATATGAGACAAAAGGGTGGCGCAGTAGTGTAGTGGTTAGTGTTTTCACCTCACAGCAATAGGTTCTTTGGTTACAGACGACACACATTCTGTAATGTTAATTGCTTCTTGAACTGCATTATCTTTTTGGGTGCGTAAAACACTTTACATACTGCATTATCTTTTTCACTGTGTATGTATTTGTGTGTGTGTATGTATAATGCACGGATGCACATGCATATTGCAGCATAATTTATCACACTCTGGTATACATGCGCATATATATATATATATATATATATATATATATATATGCGTGTGTATATGTGTATATATATATATATATATATATATATATATATATATATATATATATATATATATATATATATATATAGTAGGCAGATATATACATATATATATATATATATATATATATGTATATGGTTCTACCTCACATAAACGAAACACCAAAACACCGACAACGCAATCACCGAAACCACATAACCGACAGTACAAAAACACGAAATCTCACATGCCCGACAACGAAATAACCGACGGTACACAAACACGAAACCTCATACACTTCACACACCACAATCAACAAACAAAACACATTCCCTGTCCAAAAACCACATACACAACACAAGCACACCAAAATCCCTACAAACCCACACTAAACCTCACATACACAACTATCTACAACCCTAACCCAAACCCTAACCCTAAGGTCCGTCACTCAAGACACTTACCTGGCCCGCTCCCTAACCCTAACTCACTTATCCCGCCCCTAACCCAAACACAATCACTACCGCACACTTACCTGACCCGCTCCCTAACCCTAACTCACTTATCCCGCCCCTAACCCAAACACAATCACTACCGCACACTTACCTGACCCGCTCCCTAACCCTAACTCACTTAACCCATCCCTATCCCCACAGACTGTCAATATCCACACTTACCTTACTCGCACCCTAACGTCCGTCACTACCGCATACTTACACAGCCTTTTCCCATGTCGGCATCCTCGGCATCGGTGCTTTCATCCGTCGGGTCGGTCTTCTGCACTGTCGATCTTCTAGGTCCCGTCGCGTCGGTCTTCTGCGCTGTCGATCTTCTGGGGCTCGCGATTTCCGTGTCGATGTTCCGGTGTGTCGTTTAAGTGAGGTAGAACCATATATATATATGTATGTATATGTACGTATATATGTAGAAAGAGAGTGAGATGCTGATCACTCATTTTAAAAGAAAGGATGCAGTATGTTTTATCTTCACCATCACTAGGACAAAAAAATAACAAGACTTAGTACTGTACCTCAAACTTTCCCAGGCTGCCTTAAGCTTTCCCTTTACTCATAATCGTACATGCTTAAAGAAGCCAATTATGATCTCTTTAGCCACACGTTAAAGTCAAGTTATACCAATCAACAACTCGGGCTGTCTATTGCTTCTGTTGTTGGAGAGTGATGCATCATTTTTTGATCATGGGTTGTAAGCTTGTTTTTTGTCTTCCACCTTTAAAAAGTACACAGTGTATATGTTGATTATCCAGAGGGCACTAACAGATGAGACTACTTAGACTCTAGAAGGATTGCCTTACTCCATCTTAAAAAGAGAGATTACAGTGCTAGCCATCTGCCTTTGGCTCACTAGCTAACCATACCATGTGCCTTGCTGGTAGTGCCATGAGAATAGTTCCGCTAGAGTGGCAGGCAGAGAACTAATGCACCATTGTTCTGCTTGGCTGCATTTCACTGAATGCCGAAAACACCAAGTGCATTTTTACAAATATCCCATGTGATGGAGCCTTACTTTCTGAACCAAAGATAAAAGCTGAACTGGAAAAATGAGAGGGATGGAAATGCACTATCCAAGGTTAGGGTCAAATGTCTAATTTCTTGGTGTACCTTTTCATGCCATCAGCAGTGCTAACTTTAATTTAGAACCTTTCAGAAGTCTTAATTTTCCAGGTGCTGTTAAGGGCTATAGAAGGTGCAGTGGATTCCAGAATGTTCATCTAAGAGACAGAGTAAGTTTTCAGTAGATTGTGCAATAGTCTACTTACTGAGACTTTGCCTAATTGCTCCCCTCTGTAGGTAATTGGGGCCTGTTTATTCCTCATCCTGACTGACTGGCCATCACATGACAAATGGGTAATGAACATAAACTCCAGAGATTATCACATTCCTTCCATAACCCCACCCATGTCAGTCTTTCCTTCTATAAGAGATTTCTACTGTATCAAAACACAGTAACAAGAGACACAGAGCCTACTCACAAAATGAGTCATCCAGGAGGACCCACCCAACAGGAAAGGGCTATGCTTTTACTCCGGGTTCTTTTTAATTCCCAAGAAGAGCAAGGAACTTAAGTCAATTCTTGATGTGAGTGCCGGTAATCAGTACGTACCCAAACAGCTGTTTCATATGATAATGGTGGAGTCTATACTTTTATGTTTGAAGGATACTAGCTGTGCTGTTTGAATCTCCAGGATGAATACCTTTCCATCATGGTTGCCAGTGAGCAATGCAATTCCTCTGCTTCCGCACAGGAGACGGTCATTTTCAGTTAAAGATACTGCCATTCAGTCTCAAAATGGCCCTTGTGGTGGCTTTTAGTTTCTTTATTTTTATACAAAGGTCAGGTGTATTTTTACCAATCAGAGGAGAAGTTGTGGATAGCAATTAATAAAGAGTTGAAGGATTTTATCTTGGAGGGGAAGACTGCAAGAGTCAAGTGGGATGTGCGGATTCTTCCAGTAGAACAAGGTGGTTTGGGATTACCTGATGTGAAAGGGTATTTCAGAGCTACGCAGTTAAAGCTTGTATACATAGCACAAGCAGAAAGATATAATTCAAAGTGGAAAGGGCTAATGATGAAATGGGGGGAGGCTCAAGACTGGGATTTTGGATCTATATCTTTAAGGAGAATAACAGTAACAGTACAGGATATTATATTTATAAAGCAGCAGAAAGTATTCTAAGAACTAAGGCAACACTGGAATGGAGAAAGGAGATTCTGCAGATAAGAATGACTGCAATTAAGGGAACAGAGAAGAGGCTGGAATTTACTGAAGAAAACTGGCAAAGGAGAACAGAGTAGAGATGTTGGGAGCAAATAGAGACAGAAAGAGAATGGGAAGAGGCCAAGAATACATTTGTACTGAAGGCTAGAGATTGCCTTCCTTATCAAGAATTGATATCAGAATGTAGGCAAAGAGAAAGGAATAAGGGGTCCTAAGTGAAAGACCAGCACTGGTATAGTTTAGTAGAATCTGTAACAGAAGTTGGTGTTAAAAGGGGTAATCAGTAGGGCATATAAAATACTGCATGATGACTATAGAAATCACTCAGATCAGGTTAGAAAGGATTGGATAAGCAATTCACAAAGAAACAATCGGAGGATATATGCATAACTCCCATTTATGCAACATAGTCCAGAAGATGTAAGATTTTTGCTTGGAAGTGTTTGCATAGGTATTTTTATACCCCCAAACAGACTTGAAAGAATTTTTACTCGGGTAAATTGCAAATGGTGGCGGTGTGATTGGGAAGAAAGAGGTAATTGGGAACATATTTTTCGGAGTGTAATGAGTTGGTAGACTTTAAAAATTACCTGCAGACTACTTTGTCAGAAACACTGGGTGAGTAAATAGGTGTAATTAAGGAAATTATTTTTTGAGCTGTGATACAGAATCAGAATTGCCCTCACACAGTAAGGCCTTGCTGGGTTTTAATTCTGGTGGCTGCCAAAAAAAAAGCAGTTACTAGAAAATGGAAAGCTTTTACCACCACAGCAGGTGAGCAGTTTGCCTTAGCCGCAGGTTAGTGACTCTGACGTGGCCATTTCTTGTGCATTATACCACTCATGTTTTACCCAGGATCCCTCTGGTGTAACACTTACAGCCACTGTGGATTGGGGGTGAGCCATATACTCTGTGGCTGTTGGTATCCCAGCAGAGGGCAAAGGAGAGCCACTCTTGTTGGTCCTAGGAGAAGGATGCTGAGCTCATCCCAGGGGAAGCAGCTTCTGCCATTAGTACTATGGATGGCCACATTTTTCCTGTTAAAAAGAAACAGAAAACCAAGCATGTATCTATCCCTCCTCAAATTTCTTTGGATAGGAGTAGTTTACCAGGTCTAGTTCAGGGTTTAATTCAGGCTGTTGGTCCTTTTTGTACAGAAGTGTTTGGTAAAAGAAAGAGGGATTTTTCTTTTCATGATGGGTTTCAGTATTCTGAATGAGAACAGGAAGATGCAGGTTTTTTTTTTACTCAGATTTCAGATTCAGACTCAGAGCCCAGTTTCTGATTTTCCCTGTTGGGGTTTCCTTTTTCTCTTGAGACTATTGCTACAGTGTGCTACTGTTCTCAGGGGGAGAACACTGAGGTTTCAAACTCCCTCAGAAAATGCAATGAGTTGTTACCAAACACCCATTCCTTCTGTTCTGTCTGCTTTAGATGACCTGTGTTACTACCTGTAGTTTTCCTGATAGTCTGCTAACTGTCCCTAAAAAGGCAGATAAGCTGTATAAATTTCCTTAGTCTTTTAAATTTTTTATACACTATTCCTAAACCTGACCCAGCAGTTATAGCTTTAGTTGTGTCCGCTACTGCTGCTAAGCACTTAGTTAATTCCAATCCTACTCTTTCTGATAAGAACTGGAAATTATTGAAAGGTATGAGAAAAAAATGTATACTTCTGCAACTTTAATTTTCAGAATTTTGGATTGTCAGGCTAGCATGTTAAAGTTTGTTCTGACATATTGTGAAAATATGAGGAATTTTTTATCTACCGTTGCTTCTTATGAGGAAAAATCTGCTTTAAATAACTTAGTGTCTTCTATTTCACAGGTCACTACTCCTTGTTTGTAGTGTGGTCCCCTTCCCACCCTGGCCCCTTTTTTCCAGAAATTCTGAATCTCTATTTCTACTTCTTCCAGGGCTATGACCACTGATACTGTTTTGAGGAGATTTGTATGGCTGCATTCTCGGAACTTCCCAGATGATGAAGATAGATTTTAAATTCTCCCCTAGATAAAGATTTAGTGTTTTGCCCCTCTGCTACAGAGGTGATCAAAAGGTGTGATGAAAGGGACAAGGTGATCCAGGGAAGTTCTTAAGATTTTTCAGCCTTTCTTTTCCAAATTGTCCAAGGGGTTTTCTATCTCCCCCATCCAATTTTGGCAAAAAAAAAAAAAAAGTGTAAACAAAATTCGGGTAACAGATGTTTAAATAAAATGGCAAGGGGTTCCAAAAACAGGTCTCAAACCCTGAACCTGCCAAAACCAAGGACAGTCCAACAAGTCTAAATGACTGTTCAAGAGACCCTATGACTCCCCCTCCCACCCTGGCCCCTTTTTTTCCAGAAATTCTAAAATCTCCGTTTTCTCTTTAGCAACAGATTGTTTCAGACAAATGGGTTCTAAAAATCATTTATCATGGTTACAGATGGCAGCGGGAGGAAATTCTTCTTTTCCAGGAGGTCATTCCACATTCTTCACATCAGATCTTTTGTTTCACCTGTTCTTCATCACATGTCCCAAAGAGAGGTAGAATCAGTTCCTCCTTCCCAGGTAGGGATGGGTTTTAGTGCCAAAGAAAGAAAATGCTTGGAAACAGGTTCTGGGTCCTTGTTTCCTAAACCTGTCTGAGATGGTGCCCACATTCAAAATGATGTCACTTCACAACCTCTTAACCTCTTCTTCCTCTTTCAAGTTTAACACTAGACTTAAAAGGTGATCCAGACTTCAGATGTTTCTTAAGGTTTTGTGTGTCTGGATCAGATGATCAGTTCTCTGCCTTACCCTTTGGACTATCCACTGTACCAAGTGTGTTCAGAAAATGTCAAGCTCCAGCTATAGCTAATTGCAGGCTGCAAGGTGTTCACATTTTTCCATATTTAGACAAATTGCTTATCTTTGCAGTCTTTTTCAAAGTGTCAGGAATCTCGTGAGTGAAAGATCTCTTACACAAGCTGGGATTCCAAGAGAATATTCAAAAGTCATGATTCCATCACACAGGATTGTATTCTATGGATGTCAGCTGTACACATCAATCCATGTAGTTTTTCTTCACGCAGTAAAAAAAAAAAAAAATCTTTATTTGGATCTATTTCTAAGGTTTTCCACTCAGACTTTGGTCACCACGAGGGAATACCTCAGGATTTTTGGTCTCGTGGCATCAATAATTTTTATGATACTCTGGCAAGACTTCACGTTATCCACCAAACTATTAAAGTCACCTGTTTGTTAGTTTTTAGCACTTTCATTAAATGTATTGGAACTTTATCCGAAAAGGTTTTCTGATGAAGTCCAAGGCATTTGGACAAAATCACTAAAAACTAATAAACAGGTAATGTTTTAACGGCTTGGTGGACCGTGTTTCCATTTTTCTGCATGTTTGAGTGATTTTATCACTTTATTCATTCAAGACTTCACTTTAGAAAGATACAGTGGAATCTGAAATCTCTTTTGGTCGCAACATCAAATCCCAGAGCTGGAATTTGTCAGAAGAAAAATCTTTTGGTGGAGACAAAAGATGTATTTAAATCCGGGTCTCCCCCTTCTTCCTTTCTGTTCCAAAGCAGTCACTACAGATGCTTTGGACTTTGCTTGAGGACCAGTTTCAGGAAGGATAAAAAGGCAGGGAGTGTGGGACCTAAAGGACACAAGAATATAAATTTCAAGGAGATGATTGCCCTTATTGAGGCACTTGACTTTTTGAGCCATCTTTGGTCCCCTGAACCGCTTCAAGTGGCTACAGACAATACCACTACCATGTGATACATCAACAAGTAAGGGGGAACCAGGTCATACCCCCTTTTGCAGACTAGCCAGGTTTGCTTGGGATATAGCTTTATAGCACACTATCACACTACAGGCATCCCACATTCTATCACAACAAAACTGTGCAGTCGAGTACCTGTCTAGCTCTCTTTAAGGGGAACCTGGATGACTGGATGGGAAACAGAAAATACACCCCTGGGAACCCACCTGTGTCCCTGTTGGACAGGGGAAGTAGGTGCTGATTTTCTGGGAACATGGAGGAAATTCTTTGCTAGGCTTATAAGGACCTCTGGGCCAATAGCCTAGTATCATCCTATGAACCTATGGGTCATTTCAGCATGTCTTCCCATGGATCCTCTTTCAATGTGGTCTCATGTCAAAATGTTCTTGAAAAGTATATATTTTTTTGTATAAGAGGCTCCAAGAAAACTGGTGGCCTCTCCTCGGAATCTTAATTTTGTTTTAATGCATCTAACATTTGCTCCATTTGAACCAGCAAATCTGGCTGATTTGATCTTATTAACATAGAAAACTGGTTTACTGATCGTTGTCTTACCTCTACAAGAAGGGTATCTGAGTTGCAAGTTCTTATAGTGAGTCACCTACCTTATTTTCCATAGGGACAGGATTTAATTGAGAACTAATCCCTCTTTTGTGCCTAAAGTAGTATCCAAGTTTACTTAAAGCCAAACTATCCATCTTCTGTTTTCTATCTTGAACCTAAAAACGAGGGAGAACAGGTACTCCATACCTTTGATGTCCACAGACAAGTCGGGTAATTTCTTGATAGAACTAAATCTTTCAGATCTTCAGATCAAGTGTTCATTTCTTGTGAAGGTAAGAAGACTGGGCAGCCTGTGTTAAAACAGATTATTTACCAATGGTTTGTCTAAGGCTATTACCTTTTGTTATATTCACCATAACAAAACTGTTCCAGGCAGGGTCAAGGCTCACGCTATCTGGGCCTTGGCTTTATCTATGGCTTTTTAGAAATGGTTGGCTTCTAGGGATATTTTAGAAACTGCTACTTGGTCCTCTGTGCATACTTTTACAAAGGACTACAGGCTTGATTCCTTCTTTAGGTTCAGATCAAGGTTTGCTACGACTACTCTCCAGGACTCTTCTCCTTCCACCTCCCAAATGATACTGCAGCTTTGATCAATACGCTGGTTCATAGTACACTTGTAAGTTGAACTTACCATAACCGTAGATGTTCAAATGATCACTGTTGCAGTAGCCCCCCCTTTTTTCTTTTTTCTTTGTGTGTGATTTTATGCCAGTGTGTACAGATTTATTTTTTGTTGTTCATAGCATTGTCGTTTCAGGGCTCTGCCTTCCCCTCTCTGCTGGCAGGAAAGCTCTGAAGGACTTCATGCCCAAACTTACCTTTTTATCAACTCAGCTTGAGCTGCCTGAGTTTGGGCGCATGGAAGGTTTCCTGAAGCTTTAGAAACTGACCAGCTGTCATATCTTTGGCAGGATGTAACCCATATAGCTAAGGGTACTGCAACAATGATCATTTGGGCACTTACTGTTATGGCAAGTTCAACTTACAGAACTTTTTTTCTTCATGGCTGTCGCCACAGCCAGAAGGAATTCTGAGCTCCAGGTCTTATGTACCAACCCCATTGTATTTATCATCCTATTCCATAACAACAGAGAGTCCATAAGGCTGTTCCTTCTTTTATGCTTGAGGTGGCCACATTAATCTTCTGGTGATTTCCCCCGTTTTGTTTAGATTCTGTTTGGAAAGAACAATGTCTGTCAGAACAGAGTAAGAATTTGCATGTCATTTTCTTATTGAGTACCAACGTTTTTATAGTCACCCTTTCCCTTTGGTTTTCTCACTACATGAACTTTTGTTATCTGAGGAGTATCAAACTATTACAAGAATCTACAAATGTGCAGTATACTAGAGTAGTGGCCAATTTGCAAGCCATCTTCAAAATTACCTTAGTGCACGGCATTTGTATGGCTGCCACATGCCATGTCTGAATATTCACAAGACACTACAAGCTGGATGTGATTTCCAGACCTTGGTCTGTCTTCACTGCTACCCTTATTAGGGGCATTTGTTTTTAAAGTGACTGGAGAGGTCTGTCTTGTGACTTTGTTCTAAGAAACGTTCAGCATCATGTACCAAAGTTGCGTACTTAGCATATAAACAGATAGTGTTAGCATTTTCATCTCTGTCACCAACCTCACCCACCACCCCCACCTGAGACCTGATAGCGCCTTCATGTTTAGGGGCACTGAGTAAAGAATGGCGTTTGTTCCTAGTTATGCCTGCTTTTGCTAGTTGTTAGATCTGGAGTGTAGAGCTTAAATTCATAGGATTGTGGCAAAAAGGACCGCTAATGTAGATCTGGTTATATGGCAGTTGCATCATTTTTGTATGTATGTATTTATTTATTTCCAGTTTGATGACCGGGGAAGTCCACAAGCCCGTTTTCAGTGGAGGCCCAGGGCGAAAAACTCCACAATACAAAATACAGTAAAGGTACAAAATAAAAGTAAAAAAATGCAAAATACATATACAAATCAAAGAAGAATATTTACAATATTCACATAAGAAAATCAATCATAGTTATGTTGTGAACATTAATAAGTTTGAAGCCATGTTTATAATAATCTAGAGGAACAAATGAGATTTTGAGATTAAGAAAGGTTGCAGTTTAGAAAGGCAGATTGTTGGTGGGTAGTTTTAGTACCTGCATGTTAAGAAAGTTAGTGTAAAGTTGATGGAATAAAGCTTGGAGATAGTATGGTTAGAAGGGGGTAAGAGAAGGTAAGGGATGAGCTAGGTTGGAAGAATGCTGGTACTTTTCCATTTAGAAGAGAGATATGAATGAAGCTGTATTTTAAAGTTTTCCACGTTCTGCATTGTCCTTAGGATGGGAGAAAGAGAATTCCATTTTTTGGCTAAGGAAAAAGAGAGGAGTAGTTGTCCTGGTGGACATTTATGGTGTTCAGATCTGAAAGTTCTGTTTGGAATGTAGGGTGATAGGATGTTTCTGAGGGCGGGCATTTGGTGGGGTTGAAGCGTAATCTGTGAGATGTGGTAAAATGGAGGTAATCCAGGTAGTTTGGAAGTTCTAGCCAATTTAGAGAGTGGTGGGCAGTGCAGTGATGGGAGGAGTTTTTGGCATTAGTGGCAAATTTGGAAATTTTGTTGTAACAGTTTTCCAATTTTGAAGTGATGGAAGTAGATATGTAGGTTAGTACGGGAGCACCATACATTTGGGAGAGAAGGAGGTAAGTAGAGGCGAGAGTATGTCCGGTATAAGGTGTGAGGAAGCGAGTATTGCAGCATCATATTTTTGGAAAATGTGAAATGTCTTTAAACGTGCATAAACTGTAATTTTTATGTTTAAAATTTTTGTAGTAATTACTTTGGTAATTAATTGTGGTGCAGTGACTAGCATTGCTGCTGCATAAAATGAGGTTCTGTGGTTCTCTGCTGAGGTGCCTTCTGTGTGTTCTCTGCATGCTTTTCCTGTGTTTCTGCGAGTTTTTCTGCAGGTGCTGTTGTTTCCTCCCATATTCCAAACACGTGGTTGGTGGATTTCCAGCTTCTAAATGGTGTGTAAGTGTTGTGTACGTGTATGTATGATATGGTAGAATGACCTGGTGATCTATTTCCATTTCCACACTTGCTTAATAAACTCTTTGCTTGGTGGTGGCTGTACAGAATGTCACTGCAGAATTGGCCTGTGACTCGTAAGCACAGATGGATAGAATTGATTATATTTGATAGGCTAATGGAAGACTAATTTCCTACTGGTGTTGTGTAAAAAGCATTAGCCTGAAAGTTTGAAGTTAGTTCCTCAAGTGGGAGAATCATTGTGGTAGAACATGGGGCTTTAATGATTCACGATTTCTGGATTGCAATAGTCTGTTCAGGACCCATGTTGGATGTGGTCTGAAGGAACATCAGGAGTAAATTTTTTCTGTAGAGCTGGAGTAAAGATCTAGTCGAGATCTGCAGCCCTGAACTGTAACCTTCTGTTTAGCTGTTGGAAAGACTTTGTGAGCTTTAGCCTGTATACAATAGAATTGGTGAAGTTACCTCTAAAGACTTCTTTTTTTTGACTTTTTCCTGGTTAGGGGTCGCCACAGCGGATCACCTCTCCGCTCATGATTGTCAGTGAAGTTTGTCCGGTGTCGAGCTGCCAGCCCAGTGCCCAACCTTCCACGGAAGGCACACACATGCACGCACTCACGACTAGAGCCAATTCTCAGGGTATCCAATCCACCTACAGCATGTCTTTGGAAGGAAACCCATGAGACCACAGAGAGGACATGCAGACTCCGCACAGAAGGCACCCCAGCCGAGGATCAAACCGGAGAACCTCTTGCTGTGAGGAGGCAACGCTAACCACTGCACCACCGCGGCCACCCGAAGTTACCCCTAAAGACTGAAAATTGTGATCTAAAGTTCTGTGCAATTAATATAAATTCCTCCACTTTTAATTGTACAAAGCAATAGTTGGTTGTCTTAACATGTGCCTTTACATATCTCTGCCTCCAGAGTGGTTAAAGAGTTGACAAGTGTATATGATGTTTAATGTTACATGTATTGCAAACATTATTTAGTACAACTATATTATGGATCATTAGTGTGTTGCATATAGGTTTCAAAATTAAGAATCAAACAACATCGTAGCATTTGAAAAACTTGAACATTTACCTAACAAATTTTCAAGTCACTACATATGTTTTTTTTTGAACAGTCTAATATCTTGTATATTGCCTACATACAACTTGCTTCTTTTATGCAGAATTCTATCGAACTACTTATTTAACTGTCATCATCCTGAGAAGATTTCTGAATCAGAACTGTAACATTAGAATTTATACCTTCGTTATGCTGAATTTCTTTTATAGCAACAAAACTCTTTACGTGCTGAGAAGATGGTACAGTTACTTATGGTTACACCACGTCATTTTCAGTTGTGGGATTCTGAGGTATTGGCATGTTTGACTGACAACATTTCTTACTTTTATCTTATGCAACTGTCCATTATTTCTTTTAATATATCTGAAAATCTTAACTTACTATACTGTTTTAATGGGGAAGAGGAGGGGATTACAAGTAGTTTTTAAGAACGTGGTTTTTATTTGAAAGGTTCTGAAGGGTCTAATTATAAAAAGATGAAAGCACAGAATGTACCATTTTGAGTCTCTGGTGATCTTCATTGTGTGCTTTGGTTGGTATCAGTGGTAAACAGTAGGTCATTTAGTTGTGACACATCTAGTTGAGTAATTGTACAACTTTGAGTCATATACTTCAGAGATTAATTTTTGTGTATACTGAGAGATAACAGTTTGATTATATATGTCACATTTTCTTGTGAGACTCTGTTTGCATCATGCTGTCTACTTTCTAATCACCATGGCCTTTTAGAAACATTACTGTGAGCCATCAGTTTTTTTTTCAGATTTAAACAGATTTCAAGATATTTATCACTTGTAAGATTTGAAATATTTTGAGTAGTACCCACAGTGGATTATTAGCAGGAGCGTAGCTAGGGTGGAGTGAAGTAGGCAGCCTCGCTGAGCACAAAGTGTTAGGGGGTGCAGTTGACGGATGCAGGTTGGTCTCCAGTGCAGAGCCTTACATTTATGGCCAGAACTGAAGAGCTTCAGTAGTGGTGTGTGTGTGTGTGACATATGTTGATGTACTAATGGATGGATGTGCAACAGCCAGCGACAATATGTGTATAACGTGTCTGTATCAGTTTGGCATTACCTACACAGGAAGGGAATACAGCATATAAGCTGTAACCAGTTAGCTACCAGTAGGAGTGGATATGCAGAACAAAGATGGAAGATGAGACCTGTCTTACCTTAGCTTGGCAAAACAGTCTGTATATGGCCTCAGCTCGAGTGAATTGACAGTGAACCATATGTTAAAGCATATATAAATAACACGTGTGATGTAGACTGGAGTTAGATGTCATTAAGCTTTTGTTTAAAGGATTGAAAGTGCTCATCTATTTGAATTTCTTTTTCAGTAAAGAAATATTGATCTCTAAAGTTATAAGTGCTTGATTATTTTGAAGTCGCAACTGGGAATGGGTACAGTTGGTGGTACTTTTTTCATGAATTTTAGGAGGTTCAGCCCGCAACTTGAATGCTCAAGTGCCACCAGTTTTCCATGTGGATTAATGTGTTTCCTTAAGGGTGGGAAACTTATTTTCCCTAAGGCTAGAAAACTGTTGCACCGCACTACAGGGATCTGTTTGATATATATACACACACACATACAAATAAATATATATATATATATATATATATATATATATATATATATATATATATATATGCAGGGCCAGATTGTACACTGTACATGTGATTATTCAGATATAATTTATAAACAAAACTGATTATGCATGTAATTATTGTACCCGTTATCACCATAATGCAGTATGTCTTATGCAGTATGCAGGTAAAGCTGGTTCACTCCATACTGCATAATGGAGTGAACATACAGCAACTGACTCTAATACAGACCAGCCCAGGAATGGAGGGATGCCAGGAGAACTGACAGAAGCAGAAAAGATGAGAAAAATGATTGTTGGTTGTGTGCTTTGAAACCCTTTGAGGTTAGTTGATGTTTCACAACATGTGAAACTAAATCCACTGCAAAATCCTTGCATAAGCTGGTTGAAAGCCTGCCTGGGTGGTGTCCATGGAATTTAATTTGTTAAGTGTCAGGCTCATGGCTGATTCATGGTTGTTGCGAGACTACAGTGTGAGTTTCCTACATGTCCTGCGTTGTGAACTGACAGTGGCTCAGTTTTTGTGTTGATAAAGTAACAGTGTACCATTTAATTTTTGTTCAGTGCTACCTAGAAAAAATGTTTTCTGTACTGCCATTGTAAGGATATCGGCATTAATTGTGTGCCTCTTTCTCACTTGACAAACTTCTGGGTGGGCACCAGCATAGCAGCAGACTGAAAGGGACATGCTGAAGGTTCATCTTTGAGTTAGGTTGTGCCAGGTACTGTGTCACTTGCATCTGTTAACATCAGAAGTAACCCTAAATAGCTGTGTTGTAGCAAGTATTAAAAAAAACACAACTTCGTCTGCCAGCAGAAGTGAAAGAATGAACTACCACTGTACAAAAAAAAGTGTATTAATTACACATTATTATACTGAACTACATCGTAAAGCACTGAAACTGGTTTGTAAGTGAGAGAATGCAAATAAAAGCATGCTCATCAGGAGGGTTGTTAGCATTTCCTTTTGTAAAGGGAACACCCCACCAGCTAATGAAACCTGAGCCCTTAGTCCAATAGTATTGAAAAGTTGCGCATTTACAAACAAGAGGATCATGTAACTTAGCCGAAACTCCATGACATCATCAAGAGTTGTTCCTCCAGTTTTACCTTTGCCTTTTTCCTTTACTAATCTGGTATGTTAACATGCCGCTCATATCTTTCTGTTTACTTAATTTCCATGTATGCAGGTAACATTGTTTTATGAAAGCTGCCAGTTGATGCAAATTCTTACACACTATAATTATTACCCTCCTTTTCCATAGCATTGCTTTATTTGTTTCGGCTGTCTTTTTCTCTCTATTGCTCTCTTCTTGTTCCTTACTTGGGCTTTGAATTTTACTTTATTATTTTCTGAACATGTGGTGTCTTCTTTTTGAGAAGATGGCAATGTATATTTCCTTGTTGAAGTGCAGTACCTATGCTGTTGACTACGTTAAATATTTGCCAGTGAAGCATTTTGTTCTGTCACAATTCCATTTTTCTTAATGGAGAGAAGCAGGCCATCATACCAGTATAAGTAACAAGTCTGAGATTTGCAGTCAAGCAGAGAACCTCTTTTTAAGAGCAAGCTGGATAACTGGATGGGAAATAGAAAATACATCCCCGGGGATTCCACCCGTGTCACTGCTGGACAGGGGCATGAGGTGCTGATTTTTCTATACGTGGGCTAAGCTTATATGGGCCTCGGGGCCAATAGCCTAGTAACTTCCTATGATCATATGAGTTGTTTAAAGTGATTGTCGAGTATTTATCTTACCTTTACACGGTGGCATATGGTGCAAAAGCTGCAGCACAGCATAACACCTCTGACCATTAGGGGGCATTTTCTACTGCTATTTTGAAGAGAAAGACACTTAAAAAAATCAGGTTTTCCATACAATAAGGAAACCGCCTTAGTGGCATCAGTGTAGGAAAAATGTATCTTATGTCCATAGACTTGGGTGCACCACTGTGCATGTGCAAAGGTGCCCCATTAAGGTGGATGGATGCAACACCCTTTACTTCAAGGGCAATATCATGGTAGTAAATACTAAATTTATTTGGGCCATGGTTTATTAAAAAAAAACTATGAAGCTTTTATGAAGAAACAGCCTGAATACATATATACAGACAAGTGGAAAATGCATCGTGGTACTTCACTCCTCACATACTGTGATACATTTGCTAACATCAGACAATCAGTGTAACCAACTGTTACATCAGTGATGTGGAACACCCTAACATCCCTAAAGAAGTGGACAGATGAGTGTCACAGACAATCTTACCCTATGTACTCTGCTTTGTGAAAGGCTCATCCCCATCTTAATAGACTCTTACTGCACTGTTCTTATCTACTTCCAAACCAAGCCATTTCTTTAAATGGATACTTGTATCCAGTCACCTACTCTATGCAGCTTACGCCTACTGGTCCTAAGGATTTGCTCCATGTCTCTTCTAAGTATGGTAGCAGGTAGGCAACTAACCCCCCCCCCCCCTTCCTCTGTCCTCTTGCTGTACTTTCCTGAATTGTATTTTTTTTTCCATTTTCTTTTTTATCCCATTCCACCATTTTGTAATTTTCCTCTGTGCCTGTAAAGCACTGTTTGGCTAAATGCTATCTAACAATCTTAATATTGTGGGCTCTGTCTGAAAGCTAGTTTGCTATACAGTGAGTTACATATGGGTATAGAGTCAACTGCCACCTTATAAGGAAACTACCACAGTTGAATATACACCCCTGAGTAACTCCCTGGATAGCAAACTGGCTTACAGACAGAATAGCATGAAGGTTGCTTTTGCCACCAGTGGTGTTTCTTGGGTTCCACATGCTTTACTGGTGTCATAGGTGAAGTATGGGGCTTGTGGCTGACCAAGTTTGCTGATGACTACAAACTCTGAGTGGTCATTAACTCCCCTGAAAACAATTGCATTCTCTAAAATTAACTATCCCTCATTAATTCATGGTTCCATGACCATGGACTAAAGCTAAAAACAAAAGAAGGGCATTTTTGTATGCCTTGGGAAATGGACACTCTTGCAGCTAACGCATAAATGTGTGTTATGTCTGTAGACTTTAATGGGCAATGTATATAGACCATGAATTCCCCTTTGAATACCATATTGACTATCATTTGGAAATCTAACTACCCCAGGTAATTAAAGCATATCCTTCAGATCAAAAGAAGTCAGTGTCCATCTTTACTTCTCCCTCCTCGGGCCCATATTTGAATATAGTGCCTCTTTTTTCATGTACCTACCCAGACATATAACTCAACTAGATAAATCTGAACATTTCCTTACAAAATAACATCTTGGGTATGAACTCCTTAAGCTATAAAAAAAAGTTTTATCACTATACTTCGACTCATAGATGCATGTGTAGTGACCTTTGTTTGGCCTGCAAGACAGCAAGTGATCCTATACTGCTTGATAATCTTATATGTTTGTAAGAGGTAATACCACAAGTACTCATTTTAGGGACCCTAAACCAGAACCTGTTAGCGTGATCAGTATCTCTACCGGAGTGTACCCTACCTATGGAATAGACTTCTTTTCCATGTCAAATAAAGCAGCTTCCTAACTCTTCAAAAAAAAAAAAAAACTTTGAAGAGTAAATGGGAACATGTATATTCATCCATAGCCTTGCATTTCCCCCATCCCTTATAGATAGGGGTTACCAGTGATCCACTGGATCACTTGCCTAGTACTTACTTATAAACCTATGGATCTGTGTTTGCAAATGAAGACTGGAGGGAAGGTGAAACACAGGAGTGCAGGGATAACACTGATCAGCAGCTCACAGCTTTAAACTTTTGTGGTAGCCTACCTGACAGATGTCCTTCCATTTCACTGTTGCAGTATTCCTTACAATAGGGAGCCACTGCCAAGGGGTGGGGGCTCAACATCCAGTCAGTATACCCAAGTCTTTAGGTTGCTATTTGTACAACATATGTCATACGTATGTTCCACGCTAGTTTCCTAGGGCTAGGGCTAGGGCTTAAAAGTGACGACCAGACTTACCATCCTCAGAACTTCTTTGCTGCCAGTCTGCATGCCATTTTCAGTCATCGGTTTGAATGCTTACTTTGTTTGCTGGTTCACCAAGCCATTTTCAGATAAGTGCCCCATTGGGGTTTTGGTATTTGTTTCCTTGTTTTTGTTGCTTGTGGGATTCATGTCATCCAGAAAGGCTAAATGCCTGTGCGGGAGACACTCTCCATAAAGACCATCATGAACATTGTATATTTTGTCTAGCTGTTTCCCATGACCATATGTTCTCTTCTGTTTTATTTGCCAGGCTTTCGTTCTGAAGAGACTGCATAGTCGGCTTTCCTCTTTGGCCATAATATTTAGAAAATGAACATCTTAAGCTTTTGGCAAAAGGCGCTATGGAAGGAACTTCCTGCTCCGAGGGTCAGCTGTCCACAAAGAAGAAGGCCAAGAAAACTAGGCTTGATTCTTTGGTTGTGCAACCTTCACCAGATGTCTCTGTCAAGGCTAGTGAAAGCCTGGTAGATCTCCTAGTTCCTGGGTTGGATTCCTCTGCTGTGACTGCATCTGGCTTCACGTACGTCCCTGGAGGCGTTACAGATGTCTGCTTCGGATGTTCAGGGGGAACCACGGCTGATTATTACTGGACCTAAGGGTGTTGCTCAGATTTTGGTTGGGGAGGAGGAACTGACTACAGTTATAGAGTGTCATATGGGGTCTGAGCCTTCACAGTTTTACCAGGCTGATGTCCCTTTAAAGAAGAAACAAAAAAACTAAACCTGTCTCCGGCGCCTAAGGACCCTCTGAATGAACAGCAGAATTTCACTCAAGGTTTATTTACTGTCCTTATTGCTTTGAGTCCTTCTCAAGGAGTTTCTGTTCCAGCCCCCCAGCAGTCTTCTGTTCCTCTTAAGAGGTCTAGTAGGGAACAGGATTCCTCTTAGGAGGATTCGGATGAGGAATACTTTGCCTATTCTTCTCAGCTATCTTCTCCCTTAGACTGTGGTTCTGAGGAAGAGGAGTCCACTACTCCTGACTCTCCTTTTGAGGAGATTTCCTTTGGGGACTCAAGTTCCAGAGTAATGGAATTCTTCAAATTGGATTGTGCCAGGCATCTGAAGTTTGGTAGAGGTATTATGAGTTTTTGCATATGGACTCTGCTAGACCTTCTGCTGTTCCTCCTGTCCTTGCTTCCTTGTTGGATGCCTTTTCTAATGCATCTCAGTCTCCTGATTCTCAGCCCCCTGCCCCCACAAAAAACTGATAGGTTTTATCAGGTGCCCGATTATTGTAAGTCCTTTACAAGTGCCCATCAGCTGACCTTTCTGTGGTGTCTGTGGCATCTGACAAGCTGTCAAAGTTACTGCCTCCTACAAGGTTATTTCCTTTTGATAAAGACAGTAGAACTATGGAAAGCCTAGTTAAGAAGGTTTGTACCTCGGCTACGCTTGCTTTTAGGGCTGTCAATTATCAGACCTGTATGACAAGATATATTTTGGCTCTTCTGTCTCAGGCTTGTCAGGTTATTTCTGACCTTCCTGACTCTGAGGGGAAGACTTCTGCTCTATCTTTTTTAGGGACTTCTTATCAAGTGGCTTGCCACTCGATTAAATGCAGTTATGATGCAGCAGATGCCTCTTCTAGACCTGCTACTTTTGGCTCTGCACTGAGGAGAGATTCCTTGCTTTGGCTTCAACCTTTACTTGATGATATTAAGGCTAGGTTGATGGATGCTACTGCGGATGGCAAGCATTTGCTTAGTGCTGCTGCCGATTTATTCAAGTCCCTACAGGGAAAGTGTAAAGCTTTACAAGATTTAAAACATTGACAAAGTAAAACAAGGTAAAGGAGCAAAGTCCGCTTGCAGAAAAAAATATTTTGTATCAAAGTAAACCAAACTGCAGTAGTGCAAGAAAATTTAATAAATCCAATAAAATGCACTGATTCAGTACATAAAATAAAAGATTAGTGCTTTCGTACATAACAGAGTACTTCTTCAGATCTACACAGTAATAGAAGTTACAATTTAAATAATACAGGCAATTAGTGTTGCAGATCATGTGACTTTAAAATAGGTTTAAAGGGAATGAACTCATTTAACCCCTTAGTCCCTGTAGCTTGTAAACGTAACTTCCATTTCACCTCTTGACATTCAGTCCTAGTTGTTATATCACCTCCTCTAACATTAGGCTGACAAATCTCTAATATTGAAAATTTAAAATAATGATTATTTCTCATCTGGGTAACATGTTTTGCAAGGGCATTTTTACTATAATTTCTCCGGATACTGTAAAGATGCTCACGTATCCGATCTCTCAAACACCTATTAGTCTTGCCCATATAGAACATTCTGCATAGCTCACAGGAAGCTAAATACACAACATTCATTGTATTACAGTCAGCATATGCCTTAAGTTCATAGACATGTCCAGTCACAGGGTGTACATACATATCATTGTTACTTACGTAAGAACACATGGTACATTTACAACAAGGAAAGGTCCCTGAAATAGCATTCCCTGAATGTTCATTCCCATTGTTAACAACTCTGTTGGATTTATAACAGAGCAGTCTCTTTAGACATTTCTGATTTTTAAAGGTAAATTGTGGCACTTCACCCAATGTCTCCTTACATTTAGCATCTGATCGTATTATTTTCCAGTGTTTTTTAATAATATTGCATATAGCAGAAGAATCATTGGAGAAGGTGATGAGGCACATTCTTGCCTTACCTAACAAGTTCCCAGTGTTGTTATTGACAGGGCCCACTTCTGAATTCAGGTAGGGTTTTGATCGAGCGTCCCTAAATGAGACAACCTTATCTTGTGCCTCAGATATATCATCCTGTGGATAGCCTTTTTCTTTAAAATTACTTGAGATTTCTTCAACAGATTCATACGTGCAACTGTCCTTTGTATGCAGCCTTTGCAGATCTATAAAATTGCCCATTCCTCTTTACAGATTTCGGATGCATACTCTTGGCATGTAAAATGTTGTTGGTCTTACAAGATTTAGTATAAATCTGTGTCTCAATGCCATCAGGGGCTGTAATAATTTGTACATCCAAAAAAGAAATCTTCTCATTAGATGAGCTAAATGTAAATTTCAAAAAGCTGGTGCTGGTATTAAGATATTCAACAAACTCACATAAGGAAGAATAATCATTCTCCCAAACAAAAAACACATCGTCCGCAAAACGACCATAATAGAGAATGAACCTAGAAAAAATATTATTTTCATTAAAAACAAAATCAGATTCCCACTGGGTCATGACCATGTTGGCGTAGCTATTGGCACAAACCGTGCCCATAGCTACGCCCATTCATTGTAAATAAAAGGAGCCTTCAAACATAAACAAGTTATGTTCCAATATAATCTCTAAAAGGAAGCAAATCAGATGAACCTTATTTGTATTATATGTACTATTCTGTGTCAAAAAGTGTGTAACAAAGTCTACCCCTGTATCATTAGGGATACATGTAAAAAGTGACGTCGCATCCATAGTGACTAGTAACACATCATTAGTAAATCCCTTTAACTTCCATTCATTTATCTTTTGCAAAAATTGTCTAGTGTCCTTTAAAACATGCTCAACTTTATCAAGTACAGGACGAAGTTGTTTCTCCACATATATGGAGAGTGTCTCTGTGGCCCACCCTCTGCCAGATACAATGAGTCGCATGGGTGGATTAGTGGGGTTCTTATGCAGCTTTGGAAGTCCATGGACATGTGGTACCATGGGATGCTCTACTAAGAAGTATTCATAGAGCTGTTTATCAATGGTGCCCTCCATTAACAAGTCTTCAATACATTGTTGCACTTCTACTATTAGCCTTTGTGCTTGTAGTTCAGTAAGTGGCAAGTAAGTGACTGTATCACTAAGCATATTCAACATAACATCAGTGTAGTAGTGTCAAAGACCACTATTTCTCCTCCCTTATCTGCTGGCCTGAAACACAGTGTAACAGATGATATTAACTCCATTAAGGCAGAAAATTCTGTTCTTCTGAGATTATTAAAACCATGATTTATTTTACTTGAAAAGTACTCATAAACATCATCTTGACACACAATTTATAAAATGCTTCGACTAAACAAGGGTGAACAGGTACATAAATGCTTGTTTTTTTGAAATATATCATACCCCCAGCATTGTTACCATAACATAGCTTTAAAGATAAATTTCTTACAAATAATCGTAGATCATTTAACACATCTATCAAGTTAGAATAACCTGAAGGTATAAAATTAAGTCCATAGTTCAATACCTTTAACTGTTGTACAGATAAGGTCGTAGTTGAAAGATTAAATACTAGGTTTTCCGTGTTTTGTTCCGCACGACTTGCTCTACTTCTGATGTTCAGGTGCCCAATAATTGCAAGTTCCTTTACAAGTGCCCAGCAGCTGACCCTTCTGTGGTGTCTGTGACATCTGACAAGCCGTCAAAGTTACTGTCTTCTACAAGGTTGTTTCCTTTTGATAAAGACAGTAGAACTATGGAAAGCCTAGGTAAGAAGGTTTATACCTCAGCTACGCTTGCTTTTAGGGCTGTCAATTATCAGACCTATATGACAAGATATATTTTGGCTCTTCTGTCTCAGGCTTGTCAGGTTATTTCTGACCTTCCTGACTCTGAGGGGAAGACTTCTGCTCTATCTTTTTTTAGGAACTTCTTATCAAGTGGCTTGCCACTCTATTAAATGCAGTTATGATGCAGCAGATGCCTCTTCTAGACCTGCTACTTTTGACTTTGCACTGAGGAGAGATTCCTTGCTTTGGCTTCAGCCTTTACCTGATGATATTAAGGCTAGGTTGATGGATGCTCTTGTGGATGGCAAGCATTTGCTTGGTGCTGCTGCTGATTTATTCAAGTCCCTACAGGGAAAGTGTAAGGCTTTACAAGATTTAAAACATATCTTTGTTTCTCTTGTACCTAAATTCCAAAGGAATTACCCTAATATACTGGCATTTGTTGGAAGGCATTCTCACTGTCTCACCAAGGGTAAGAAGGGTGGTAGAAGGGCTCCCCCTTCTAAGGCTACCCTGACTCCTGTAGTTCAAAAATCTCCTTTTCCTGACTAACAAGGTGCTGACTATTCTGTACTTCTCAGCTACATTCCTGTCTCTTCTTGTTTAGTTAAAGATTACTCAGGATTCCTGGGTTCTTTCCATCATTCGCCAAGAGTATTAACATGTTTGGAAATCTCTTCTCCCTTTCATGGGCATTCCTCAGCCCCCTCAGGAACAATTAGCCTTTTTCCCAGAGGTAGTTCAAGGTCTCTTGACTAGGGGAACTATTCAGGAAGTTCCAGTTTCTCAAAGGGGAAGGGGTTTTATTCCAGAATGTTCTTGGTCCCCAGGAAAGGAGGGTACTTGGAGACCCATTCTAGATCTCTCTGACTTAAACCTTTCTGAAGGTCCCTTCTTTTCAAGGATGTTGTCCTTTGAGACCATGTTTCCTCTGCTGCTTCCTCGGGCTTTTCTAGTTTCTTTGGACCTAAAGGATGCTTATCTTCGTATCTCTATTCATCCCCCTTTCAGGAAGTTTTTATGTTTCCCTGTTGCTTCCTGGCATTTTCAGTTCTCTGCTTTGACCTTTGGTCTCTCTACTGCCCCAAGGGTTTTCACCAGATGCCTCACTCCTGTGATTGCTTTTTGCAGGTTACGGGGGGTTACTGGTCTTCCCCTACTTAGACAACCTACTTTTTCAGCATCCTCTCTAGAGATTCTACTGTAGCATTTTCATTTTGCCATTTCTGTCCTGCAAAGCCTGGGATTCAGTATAAATTTTCAAAAGTCCTTCCTGACTCCGTCACAGGGTTGTGTGTTTCTGGGATGCAGGATCCAGACTGTTGCAATACTGGCATTCTTGCCTCCTCCCAAGGCCTTAATTCTCATTGCCTTCTTTCAGTCCCTTGTTCCTCTGGCCTCAGTTACCGCCAGAGAATTTCTAAGAACTCTGGGTTTCATGGCCTTCACCATTCCTATGCTCCCTGTAGCCAAACTCCACATGAAAGCTTCAGTGGTTTCTAAAGTAATTTTGGCTTCAGCCAAGATTTCCTAGTCCCTCTTCTTCCGTGCCTCAAGCTGGAAATTCACTGGTGGATTCAGCAGTTGTCAATCAACCCAGGACTTCCTTTTCAGCCTCTACTCCCCTCTCAGGAGCTGCTCACAGACTCTTCAGATGTGGGATGGGACGGCTTCCTTTGGCTCTCTGAAAGTAAAGGGCCTCTGATCGCTTCAGTAAAAGAAAGGTCACATCACTGTCTAAGAGATGAGTACTCTTCTGTAGGCTCTTCAAGCATTTCATCTTCTTTTCATTTCAGGGTCCCTCAAGGTACTGACAGACAATACCAGTTATGTGTTATGTCAGCAAGCAAGGGGGACAAGATCATATCTCCTGTGCAGGCTAGCACTTCAAGTGTGGGAGACAGCTATCCAATGTCAAGTGACTCTTCAGGCAGTTTACATTTCCTCAGGTCTAAACATTGTGGCAGACTCTCTGAGCAAGTCCATATCACAATCCCACCGGTGGATGTTTCACAAGGATGTGTTTCTAGACATTGCACACTAGTGGGGTACTCCTCAAGTAGATCTATTTGCCTCCCCTTGGAACAGATTACTTTTTTTCTTTTTTGGTACCAGACCCAAGGTCCTGTGGTCTGGAAGATGGACGCCCTCTGTTTTTCGTGGAATGGGATGTTTTGTTATGACTTCCCTCCCTTTCTTTTCATTCCAAAAGTCCTATTCAAAATAAAACAGGATGCTCCCAAAATCTTGCTGGTACCCTTTTGGCCTGGATAGCATTGGTTCCCTGTTCTTCTGTACTTAGTCAAGGACAATCATCACACGTTACCTCACAGGGTGGACCTGCTCACACAAGACAAGGGATCTCTCATCAATCCCCACCTATCCACTCTGCAACTGACAATGTGGGAGATAGGATTTTGATTCCATATAAACCAGGGAACCCACTACTAGGAAATCCTACTTATCCAAATGGAAGACGTTGTCTGTTTGGTGTCTTTCTCATAACCTTAGATCCACTTTCTGTAGATGTTCCTTTGGTTCCCTCTTATGTGTGTGAATTGCTCAATGCTGGGTTGCCATATTCTTTTGTTAAGGCCCACTTGTCAGCTATTTCTGCTTGTTTGCCTCTAGCACCACTTTAGCCTCTAGATTTGAGGCTAAACAATTTCTTAAAGGCATCCTTCATATTAGACCTACCAGGAAGTGCGTCCCTCTTTCCTAGAACCTTAATTTTGTTTTGCAGTAATTGACTCGGGATCCTTTAGAGCTTGCGGTTTCAGCTTCCTTGCAGCATTGTTCTTAGAAAACTGTTCTTTTGTTTGCCCTTACTTCTGCCAGGCGGGTGTCTGAAATTCAAGCCCTTATGGCTGTTTCCCTTTATTTGGTTTTCTAGAAGGACTGGGTGTCCCTTCGTACTAACCCTTCTTTTATGCCCAAAGTGGTGGATGACTTGTCTCTTAACCACTCTGTTCATTTGCCCACTTTTTTCCCTTCTCTGCAATCTGCTAGTAAGAAGGTTTTGCACAGTTTCGATGTGCATAGACAACTCAAGATTTTATTTGGTTACGACCAAAGCTTTTTCGCAAATCTGATCAGCTTTTTGTTTCCTTTCATCCTAGATCTTTGAGATTGGTTGTTTCCAAGCAAGCTATTTCTTCTTGGATATCAAAAGCCATTTCTTTTTATTATTATTTTCATGGCAAGAGCCTTCGTTTAAGGCTCATTCTACTAGGGCTGTGGATTCTTCTGGTACTTTTTTCAAAGGTTTAGATACTAACATTATTGATGATGCTACCTGTACTTCTGTTCATACTTTTACCAAACATTGTAAGTTGGGTGTGATATCCAGAACTAGAGTTGTCTTTGCTAGGGCCATCCTTCATGGGTTCCTAGAGGGCTCTGCTGGTTCTTTCTTCTCCCTCTTTTCTTTGTGAGCTTTTTTACTCCCCTATTGTAAAGAATACTGCAACAGTGAAATGGAAGGACATAGTAGAGTTGTGCAAAGACTTACCATAATGGTAGATGCCCTTCTCTTTACTGTTGCAGTATTCACTCACTCCCTCCCTCCTCCCCCTTGTTTTCCCTTCTGGATGTGCCTGGTACTTCTCTAATCCTTAAACTGGTGTTCCTACTGAGGTTGTTAGTTTTGAAGATGGTACATCAGGACGTCACCTTTATGCCCTACCCTGTATGTGGGGAGCATAAGTGTGACATACAGCTTACCGTTAGCAGTCTAAAGGTTTTGGTATACTGGTCAGACATCAGGCCACCCTTGGCAGAGGATCCCATTGTAAGGAATCCTGCAACAGTGAAGCGAAAGACATCTACCATTATAGTAAGGTTTTACAAAACAGTACTTTCCCTTGCATTCTCCTAAATCTTCATAGTCAGTACCTTCATTGAGGGAATCAGTCTGTGTCAGGAGAGTTTAAATAGTGAAGAGGTTTACCTCTGGTCCATGAACACAGTGCCCTAGATATCACTGTGACCCAAATTATACTTGGCAGCTTCTTAAGCAGTGATTGTGGATTTTCTCACTCACTCTTTTAGCCAAGGATGACAGATTTTATTCACCCTAAGAAATCTCAGCTGTTGGGAAAACACTGCATCTTCCAGAATGTTTCACTGAGGATTACTGCTTCATATCACTGGAGACTGCTGTTTACAGTTGTTTCCTGAACTCTATTATTTATGTATGTATTTTATTTAATTATTTGCTCACTGTGTCTTGAGGTTTCCTTTTCCATCCATAAGCTTGCCTTTTGCTTTGAAAGACTTGAACCTTGAGCCATTGCTGTGTCTTTGGCTCCTCCGTGAAATAATTACTTTTTTTTGCAGCTAGGCAGAAAATGCATGTTGTCTGGTAAAGCCCTCTCTATGTAAAATTAAAATTTATGTTTAGTAATCAGAAGCTCAAGGAAATATTTTTCAGTACTGTCCTCATCTGCTTAAGTTTAGCAGAATGATTATACTAGTGCAACATTAATTTCGGTCACCCACCAGTTATTATCCCTCTCCCCATAGTTTAAATATATGGAAAGGTAACAAGATTCTTTTCTCCTTGCACTGATTTTGCTTGAGTAGAAAAAAAAACATGTTAGTTAAAAGAGAAGTCAAGGAAAGAAAATGGGAAAAGAAATTTGGATTTTACATGAGCCAGTTTGCTCACTTCAGTAGCAGGACTGGCTGCTGTCAGATACTATGTATTCTCTTGGCATCTAATAAACTTTCCCAGGCAACTACTAATGGAGAAAAATAGATCATCTACCAAAATTTAGGCAGCTGTGCAATGTTGCTAAAAATTTCACAAAATAAATAAAGTTCACTACTACTCTGATCTCTGGTGTACCCATATATATAAACCTAAAGTGTTTTGTATTGCTGTAAACAAGCAACTAAAACCAGCCAAACCCATCCACCTCAACCCCTGCCCTACCCTCTGAAAGCAATACTTCCATTGTGAACAAATTTAATTTGTAGTTTTTCAGTGCTGCACATATCCCAACAAAATAAAATCTCCCCATCCTGACCACCCCTTAAACGTAGCACACTAACTTTAAACTAAAACGTGTCTCAATTGCACAAATAATAAATAAATAAATAAAATTTAATTAAAATAAATAAATAACCAAAACTACTACCTTTGCAACAGGCACCTTACCCACAGAATTCCTCAAAACGGCTGTGGATGCCTTTGCATATTCAGTTACTGTTGCTCGGAACATTTGTGAGTTTTAATTCTTATTTGAAAAGTGTATGCTATTGTGAGCCAATGTGTTTCTGTACTGCTTACTAAAGTGCAATTTCTCTCTCTACATTCTCTCCTCTTCTCCAGCTTTCTTGCCCTGCATTACCCTCTGTTACTACGCCTGGCTTGGATGCCTACACTAAAAATAAAATATAACAAGCTCTACTGCCTCATCCTCTGTATGGGAATAGAACTAAGTTTCTCATAGAAGGAATTAAGAAAGTATGTACAACTGCTGCTGAACCTTTGTATTAATATAGATATCTGAAGCCCTGCTAGGTGTTCAGTACGCTCCCTTGCCAGGAAATCCAACAGTCAAACCCTTAGCAACTCTGTACCTCCCATACTAGCCCTCTTCTAGCTCACTTATTTTTTAATAGTCCCCTTTTCTCCTCAACATAATCCAGTTTAGGGATCTGCCCTGGTGGAATCACAGGTGTACTTCAGCATTTGAATACTAGGTGGCACCCTCTCCCCACTATTCTTGATTACCCACATCTTTTACTTTACTTTGTAGTATACTATACAAGTTCTAACTTCCCTAGTTTTTTCTCTCCCTTTTTAAACATCGTAGGCCACTCCATCCTACTTAATCCCCTGTACTTACCTTCTGCATTCAAAAGTCCACTGATAGGTTCTCACTCTCATCCTGCCTTCCTTGGCTCTACCTGTTCCGTTCACCCTATGGGCTCACTCCGCTCCCCTACCCTGCCCCCAATTCCCACCCACCCCCAGTACCTCTACATTTATACCTTCATAACCACACCCACTACACCACCTGGCCAATTACTCTCCATAACTCTCTCAATAGCCACTCCCTTACCCCGCTCATACTAACCATCACTCCCCCCCCCAGAAAACCCTACCTGGCCAATTAGTCTCCATTGCTCAGCCTACACCCACTACCTAACCCCACCCATATCAACCATTACTCTGTACTACACTCCCCACAATTAATCAGAGGCATACCAACTCCCCAGTGTATACAACCCTCCTGCTCCTAAATGTTTACCTAGCAACAACATAGCAACTCTTAGCCATTTTTTTTTCTTTTTCAACAGCCATCTTTATAATGTTCCCAAAACCCATATCCTCCTCCACTCTACTACTACTTCTCCTCAATATAGCCTATATTTACTGCCTCACCCAGCCCATATATATTAACAACTCACAATCCTTCCACATAACCATACATCTTAACTCACCTCCCTTAAAATCACACACCATAATATCTCCCCATCTTTATCCTATAAAAAAATCTACTCTTTTCTTATAAACTTATTACCCCTCATAAACATTCTACCACCATAGTAGCTAACAAATCCTTTATCAACATAATAAAGCCCAACCTATACTCTAAGCAGTCCAAATACCTCTCCAACCCAATCCTATATCTAATAACCACTCTATTATCAGGAGATATTCACCCTAACCCTGGCCCCTCCACCTCTCCCACTATAGACAAGGCTATACTATTCACTTCTCTAAACTCCCAAAGCATAGTAAACAAAATCCCAAACCTCCTTGCCTGACTTATACATAATAAACCTGACATCCTATCAATCTCTGAAACTTGGCTAAAACCCCACATAAAAGACCACGAAATAACACCACCCAACTAGTCAATCATCAGAAAAAATTGATCCCATAAAAAAGGGGGTGGAGTAGCTTTACTATACTCATCCTCCTTGTCAGTCACCCCTTATAACAAACCTATCCCCAACTTCAATAATGCTGAACTACTCCTAGCACTATTTCAAGTTAACAAATGCAAGCACATATGTATAGCCTCCCTCTACATCCCCCCTGGAGACAATATTACTACACTCGAGAACATCCTCTTCTGGCCTCTCCACCAACATTAGCAATGAAATAATAATCTTGGGTGACACGAATATCAATTGGTCCTCCATTCTGTCTCCCACAAACCTGCTTAATATCAACCTTTATAACTTCTCACAGCTAATTGACTCCATTACCCGCCCCTCAAAAACTCTTTCCAATGGTAGCATTCTAGACTGGATTTTAGTCTCTCACCCTCATTATTTCTCTGATAGTGGTATACTTCCAGACCCCCTTAGTGATCACCTTCCCACCTTCACATATTGACTCCCTACACCTTTACGGAGAACACATAATTATACCACTACCCACAACCAAAAAAACTTCAACCCATTAGCTTTCACTGACTCCCTAAAAGTAATTAACTGGAACACTCTAGATAATGCTGTGGCCCACTTCAACTCAACCTTCTTAAACCTTCTAGACTACCATGCTCCTTTAAGGTCTAAAAGAATAAAACTAAAAACCACCCCCTGGCTAACCAAAAACACACTAACAGCCATGCGACACAGAGATAAAGTATGGGCACTCTACCAGAAAAATAGGTCTCCCCTCATCTATAATGAATACAAAACGCTTATAAACAAAGTAAAAAAGCTTATCACTGATCGACAAAATTACTTCTCCATACTCCAAAATAATAATAAAACAAACCATCAGAAATTCTGGAAAGGAATCTCTACCCTTATCAATTCCGGCAAAACAGTCAACCCCAGCCCAGACCCCAATGCTCCTGACATAGACTTGGCTACACATTTTAACTCTTTTTTTCATTAATTATATTTCCAAACTAACCTCTTCATTCTCTAACATCAGCACACCCTCCACTTCACCCCCATCCTCCTCTACTAACACTCTTCCCTCCACTCCCACCACCACTCTCACTTCCTCAACATTATCACCACCCTCTAATACCCTCTCTCCCCTTTCCTCACCTTTCTCACTAAAACCTATACCCACATCTACCATAAAAAAACTCCTCCAGAAACTGAAGCCATGCTCTAATGCCCCAGACAATATTCCTTCATACTTTCTTAGCATAGCTGCAGAAGCCATTGCCTACCCCATTAGTATTCTAATCAACCGCTCTATCCAAGAAAGCATAGTACCCCAAATTTGGAAAAAGGCTTTTATCATACCTTTACATAAAGGTAGCAATAATAACAATACTACAAACTTCTGTCCCATCGCTATCCTGTCTCCCATCTCTAAACTTCTAGAAAAGTGTATCCTTCTACAACTCCTACCTTATCTCTTAGACAATCACCTGCTAACTCCAACTTGGCATGGTTTTAGACCCGGTCATAGCACTATGACAGCCCTCCTCTCCTTTTTAGAAACTATAAATAAAGCCCGGGACTCTGGTCATATTGTTTCTACCCTCCTACTCGACCTCTCAAAAGCCTTTGACACTATCTCTCACAAACTACTCCTAACTAAACTCTCTCAGCTTAACTTATCTCCTTTCTCGCTGAACCGGCTCTCTAGTTACTTATCTAATAGACATCAAGCAATAAAATGGAAAAAGGCCACCTCCTCATTCCTTAATACCCCAACTGGAGTTCCCCAAGGTTCCATACTGGGTCCCCTCGTATTTAATATATTCATAAATGACTTCCGCAATTCTATCCCTTTCTCTAATATCATCCAATATGCAGATAATTCAACTATTATCTGTTCTGCCACATCCATAAGATGCATTCTCAATCATCGAACAATGGATGAAAGAAAAACACCTAGCACTTAATGCCTCTAAAACCAAATTAATGGTATTTACTCCCTCTAAACTCATCTCTATCAATACAAACACTTTTTCAATCACTAGCCATAACATTGGTGCCAGAGGCTAAGTTACTTGGGGTTCAAATTGACAGTCAGCTTAAATTCAACTCCCACATTCAACTAAATATCAAAAAAACTCATCAAAAACTAGGCATGCTCTAACGACAAAATCGTTACCTTACACCCTCCACTAAAATCACTCTCTCCACCTCATTCCTTATCCCCTCTCTTCTCTATGGAGCCCCACTCCTAACTAACCTACAATCTTCCCTTAAAACACAACTTTCCTCTTGCTACAGCAAAATCGCCAAGTTCGCTACCAGCCATAAGGCATCTACCCACCACTGTTCTTCTCTCCACAAACTAAAATGGCTAGAACTATCCAACCAACTCATCTATTCTCAACTTACTCTTGCACACAAGCTCATTTTCAAACCCTTCCTCTGTCCATCCCTTTCCTCTGCCTTTAAAGTGCATCTTCCCAACAGAGTACTCAGATCTAATAACCAAAACCTAATAGAATTGTACAAACCAACTCGTCCCCCAGGTAAAAATCTCCTATCCTATGGTCTAGCACGTCTTTGGAACTCACTACCTCCATCCATTTGTACCACTTTCAACCACTTTATATTCAAAAAATCTCTTCACTCTCATCTACTATCCCAGTGGGAATGCTCTTGCACCCATCCATCATATCTACTATCCCAGTGGGAATGCTCTTGCACCCATCCATCATATCTACTATCCCAGTGGGAATGCTCCTGCACCCATCCATCATATCTACTATCCCAGTGGGAATGCTCCTGCACCCATCCATCATAATCTACACTGGCTTTCTCTCTTTCCCCCTCCTTTCTGGGAACTTCCTTGTTTCTGCCTCTCCTAACTCATACATTTCCCCCTTGTACTTACTAAGCTAATTATAACAAACATATTATTTTGTTTCCTATTCGCTAGCTTCCTAAGATGTAATGGCTTCTCAGTTTTTCTATTGAAATGTTTCCTTTTCTAGTCTGTATCATCTGTAATGTTCGTCACCAGTATGTACTACCTGAAATTTTATGCTCTAAACTGTATAATTTGTAAATATTGTAATCTGATCTAAAACCTAGTGTAACCTTGTTTCTGGAGCTTTTCTCCCCAGGACTCCATTTTAAACGGGTTCATCTTGGCTCAATGGCCTATCCTGGTAAACCAACTGCAAATAAATAAATAAATAAAATAAAAATAAATATTCAATAGATCATTCACACAATTCTGTGTTCCTTTGGTATGGAAACAATCTTATGTCCTCTCATTACACAAAGGTGGAAACTTCATTGAACTAACCAGTTACCGACCCATCACTATACTCTCCCTGCTATCTAAAATCCTGGAGATTTTAACTACCCAACTCAAAACAGCCTCTTAACCCAACCCAACGTGGGTTGTCACAGCACAGAAACTGATGGATTCACATTTCCTACCACCATAAATCTAAACGGACATGAAGTTTGCATCCTCCATATTCTTAGGTCTACTGAAAATGTTTGATACTCTTATCCTTTACTACTACAAAAGTTATCTCAAACTGGTCTCTCCAGTAGCACCACAGACAGGTTCATTAACCACCCTTTCAACAGATCACAAGCGGTAAAATGGCTCAATTCTTATTCCCCCTTTATTTAAACATACCACAATTCTAGTCCTCTTTTCATTGTCTTCACTAATGGCCTACACTCATCCACTGCATGGACTAAACTCATCTGATATGCACATGATTCAGTGCTCGTATGCTCTTCCAAAATCACACTGGAAGCCTTGTTGGTAATTAAAACTTACCTTCAAAAATTCCATCTACCTTAACCCCCCTTTAAATACTAGAGTTACTAATGCTATTCACCGACAAAGCCACCTCATCCACACTTATTACTATCTACATAACTACCTCTGATGATACTCCTTTAGAAATGTCACCAAAGAAAATTGCTAGTGTCACCATAGATTATCTGAGATTTGACCATCGTATTAATGTTGCTGTTAATAACAAACCTAAAAAATCTTGGCTTGCTATATTGCACAAAAAGGTACATCTGTGACTATACTCGCAAATGAATAGAAAACTTGTAACCCATATTTTCTTTAGTCTTCAGACAGCCAACTAACAAAACTAGAGCACTTCTACAATAAAAATGCCAAATTTGTTGCTAACGTACCAAATCAAATCCAGCATTACAAAGCCGTTCAAAAACTAAACTTGCTTGAACCAGCTCATTACCTACAAGATTCTCCACCAACCCCATAAATGTCCACCTACAAGTCCACCCATCATGTGGTACTCCCCTGCCAGGGAACACCACTCAAAAGACAAATGCTTCACCCTAACTCAGAAAAACAAACAGCTCAGCTGGTAATATGCACTTTGGCTACATAGTGTCCAAATTGTGGAACAATGCTCCCCTATTCCTACAACAACAAACCAACCCCAAAACATTCTTTAAAAATTGTACATTGTTTGAGTTATTGGATGGGTCTGTTTTTCTATACCTTATTGTATATACTTATTGTGTGTCTGTTTTATTTGTTGTCTTAAGTTGTTTGATAAGCCATTTGATAGCAGTCTGTTTACAGCTTCCCCGTGAAGGAGCTGTAAAGTGGTTTTTAGAGCAGATTATGATGTCAGCACTTTAGTACAGTGGTCTTCAGCCAGTAAGATGCAGCTCTGTATTGAGTGCCTATACTTTTAGAATCACTTATGTTTAGAGTGTTATTATTTGTGGTGATGGTGCTGTTTTTACTTTCAGTGACCAGTTGAAAGTCATCATCATCATCAGCCCCCTTTTTCCCATTCTTTTCTACAAGGGGTCGGGGTATCGTGTTAATTGTCATAATCTCTCGCAATTCAGTGCCACACTCCTGACGTCTTCAACACTCATGCCTGACTGTCGCATATCTTCTTTCACACAATCCACCCACCTCTTTGCTGGACATCCTTGCTTCCTCTTACCTTCGTCCTCTCTGCCCCAAATCTTCCTCACCAGATTGTCTTCTGCTTTTCTACACATGACCAAACCACCATAATCTGTACCCATACTCTGTACTCTCTGATCTTTTCTGCAATTGGAGCTACTTTGGCTTCTGCTCTTATGTCCTCATTTCTTCGTCCGTCCCACAGTGTGCATCCTATCACCTTTCTCAGACACTTCATTTCCATCACCTCTAGCTTCTTCAACTGTTCTGCCTTTACTGCCCAGGTTTCTGTGCCATACAGTAGTACAGGTCACACCACTGTCTTGTACACCTTACTTTTCAGCTTCTTCTTCTTCTGTCATAGAATACATCTGACACTCTGCCAGTTGGCTGCAACTCCTCTGATTCTAGCTTTGACTTCTTCATTCAGACGTCCCTCCCCCTCAACCACCGCTCCCAGATACTTGAAGCTATTTACCTGTTCCACTATCTTCCATTCTATCTCCCCTCTTTTAAAACCTCACTTCACTCGTACCTAACTTCACAATGGGAGTGCTCTTGCTCCCATCCTACCTGATCCTTCTAATACTCCCCCCACTCTCCTACAGAGTGAATATTCCATCACTGCTCCCTCGTCTCTCTTGAGTATTTTACCAACTACTGACTAGTTATTCCATGCTTTATAAAAATGTTTTTTTTTGTATTTTTCTTTGCTCTTTGTTGAATTTTACTTGATATATTCTTGTTAAGTTCCATATTTACTCTGTATTCCTGTAAATCGTTTTGTGATGTGTATGTAAAATGTGTACTTTGTATGTGTATATGTATTTTTCTGAAGCTTTTCTCCCCAGGGCTCCATTGAAAATGGGCTCTGTGTAGCCCAATGGACTATCCTGGCAAACAAACTGCAAATAAATAAGTAAATTAATAAAATAAATCTCTCTTCTCAGCTTTTTATTTCCCCAATTTACTGCCATTACCACTGTCTTATCTGTGCTTAGTTTCCTCCTGTGTGCATTCAGTTTTGCATTACATTCTCCTATTCTTTGAAGTTCTAGCTCAGAGTCTGCCTGTAGTGCCACATCGTCTGCATACAGCAACTTTGTTGATCTGTCCCCACCAACCTGTTTGCTAATGTAGTCCATTACCAGTATGAACATCAGTGAGCTCAGAGCTGAACCCTGTTGTATGCCCACTCCCACCGGGAACTCCTCTGTGAGGCCAAGCACTGTTCGTACTTGAGTCATTGGGTCCTTGAACATAGCCTGCACTAATTCTACCAATGTTTCTGGGACTACAGGCCGCCACAGTACTGCCCAGATCAGCTTTCTTGGGACCTTGTCATATGATTTTACCAAGTCTAGGAATGCCCAGTTGGACTCTGTCCTCATCTCTAGCTTCTTCTCAAGTATCTGTCTCATTGCAAGTATCGGGTCAGTTGTGCTGCATACTGATCTGAATCCGAACTGCTCATCTCCCATCTTCCATTTGACTGCTTTGCGTATCTGTTTGTATCAGTCACTCTCTCCAGAACTTTCATGTAGTGTGATAGGAGTTTGATGCCTCAGTACTGCCCACAGCTGTGGATGTCCCCTTTGTTCTTGTGCACTGGCACAGATATGCTTAATATCCAGTCATCTGGGATTCACCTTTCTCTCCACACTGCTGTTGGTACCCTCAGGAGCCATTTCTCCCCTATCTCACCCAGCATCTGTATCATATCTGCTGTGAACTCATCTGAGCCTGCTGCTTTCCCTAACTTCATTTTCCTTACTGCTGTTTTTCTTCTAAGGTGGGCTCTTCTTCTTCTCTCACTGTAAGCTGTGTCTGGGGCAGTACAGCTTCTGTGGGGGTTTCTTCATTCAGAAGCTGCTGGAAATACTCCTTCCATCTGCCTTTGATGCCCTGTGGACTGGTGAGCAGGTTATTGCTGGCATCCCTTATGAAAGATGTCTGACTATCTACATCTTTCTGTCTTTGCCTTACAACCTGATTTAGTAATGTCACTCTTCAGAAGTTGGTAGAGTGCCTCTGATGCTCTATTCTTTGCTATTGCAACTTCTTTCGTAGCTTCTTTGGTAGCCAGCCAGTAGTCCTTCCTAAGTTGGTCAGTCCTTTCTATCTCTCACGTCTGTTATTAACAGCAAATTTAATTTTTTTCTTTCGGCTTTTCCCGGTTAGGGGTTGCCACAGCGGAACTCCGGTCCACTAATGATTGGCAGTCGATTTTTAAGGTGCCAAGGTGCCAGTCCGATGCTCAACCTTCAACGAAGGCACGCCCATTCACACATGTCTTTCGAACGCCACTTGATCGTGGGGAGGACATGCAGACTCCACACAGAAGGCGCTCCAGCTGAGAATCGAATGGGAGAACCTCTTGCTGTGAGGCAACAATGCTACCGCTGCACCACCGCGGCTTATTTTAACAGCAGCATTAATATGATGGTCAAATCTGAGATTTTCATCTGTGGTGACACCTAGCAATTTTCTTTGGGTGACAGAAAAAGGAGTGTCATCAGCGGTAGTTATGTAGATAATAACAATAATCACTAATAGTGTTAGGCAGTGTACTCAAGTACTGTAATTTTTCTTGAGATGTCTGTAAATATAAATCAGTAGTGGTGTCTTCCTTGTTATGGAGTTAGACCTTGTTCCCTCTGTAACAACCTTGTGTATATTTATAAAAGGAAGGCAACATATTTAAACATGGTCTGTGTTGTCCTTATCAGTTCAAGCCACCTTAGTAGTATGTTGTATCTAGTTTGACTGGATATCTGGTCTAACATAGTTTTAACATTTGAGGTAGATGATGTAGGTAAAAATGCTGTATCACATACTTTGGCATATTTTATTAGCCTAGTATACTCCTATGAAGTATACTGACATTTAGGGCCTTTACAAGCCTAACCGTGCAACCAAAAGTGACCCACAAGCTTTATGTTTTAGATATTTATATAGGGGGTGTTTTTTGATTGTGACACGATCAGCTGGCTGCTTCTTTCCCTCAGAGACAAAGGTGCCAGATCACGGGTGAATTTCCGACTTCTCTTGCAGTGGACTAAGTTATGCATAAAGAAGGTTAAGGAGGGATTTTGTTTCACATGGATAGGGAGCTTCTTCCAGAGAATGGTAATTTTCTGAGAGACATATCTGTCAGTCCAACATGTTCTGTTTGTCACAAGTAAAATTTAGGTCTTTGGATCTAATAGATCTGATGCTGTTTGTTTTGCAGATGTTCAAAATATTCATCAGAGCAGGTTACAAGGATGCCTTGTAAGCCAGGCATGGATTGCCTCTCGGTAGTCTGTAGGAGACCAAGTATAGAGAGAGGGCTTTGTCGTAATTCACAAAGGACATTGTGCTTATACCCTGTATTCTTTTTGTCAGGAAACGTTGTGGATGTTACACTTACTGCATGTATCTGGCCATGTACATACCAAAGGGAGCATTATACTGAATTATGGGTCTGATGAGGGACAAGTACAGTGGTCTGATGGCTTTCCTCGATCTAGATGCCATGCCTTACTTATAAGTTGAGCAACATAGATGGACTTTCTTGCTACCTTTGATACATATTGGTCAGAGGCTAGGTTGTCATCTCTTATGGGTGTTTTATAGCTGACCTAATTTCCTAGAGTGGTTGACTTCCCAAAAGATACTATAATGCATTTCTTGGCATTGAGTTTTATGCCGTGGCTTTGGAACCAGTCATTTGTCTGTGTTAGACCTTCCTGTAGAGCATTTGTATCTTGAGGGGATTTTGTAACTGCTCCTGCTTTGCAGTCATCTGTGAAGTTGGTCAGCCAGAGGCCTTTGACATTGGCTTTGACTTCCGAGGGGTGGATGCCAGAGAGGAGTTGGCCCACCATGGAACCACAAGGGGAACTCCACTGGTGACTGTGGATGTGGTCACACTGATCCTGACCTCCTGGGTCCTATCTGTCAGCAGCTGGCTGTCCAGTGCATTATATAGGGGTTTATGACTAATTCTGTCAGTTTGTTAAAAATTCCTGAGTGTGGAATTTACACATACATATAATATACACTTTATTAACTATTTGGACATTACCATATCATACGGTGAGAATGGATTTGGGTCTAATGTTCATCTTAAAGAGACTTTCTGCAACTCTTACGTACATTTTTTAAGTAGCCACCCTTTAACGCAGGAGAAGAGCCTGGTTAAAGGCCAGGACATTTCGGGTGACGAGGATGACCTCCCATTTTCAGGATGTGAAGGGAGAATTGGACAAGGTGGGGGAAATGTTTAAGCAGAGAAGTTATCCTAGGGGATTAGTGGAAGGAATTCTCCAGAAAGTTTACCACAATTGGGGTCATAAATATAAACCATTATTAGGTGTGGGGTTGAACACTGACAGACCCGAAACGAATGGTGGTGGCCAGAAATTTCAGAGAGCTTGTGTATTGCAGTATAATTACTTGTCTGGTGACATTAAAAATATTATCAGAAAGAACTGGAATATATTTAAGGTAAACCCACAAATTCCTGGGATATTGGGTAACGAACCAGTGTTTATACATAAAACGGGTGCCAATTTTAAACAGTTGTTTAAGTATAAAACTAGGACCAAAGAGGATGACAGAAAGGGGACTTATCCTTGTGGACACTGTAGGCAGTGCACATACATTAGTAAGGAGGCACATTCAATATTAAGAAGTGTTATGAAAACCAATATTAGGTTTAAATCTGGGAACTGTGACACTAAACGGGTGATATATCTTGTTGCATGTGGCAAGTGTGCAGGTTATTATGTGGGTAAGATGGAATGGGCATTGAGGAGTAGAATTTACAAACATGTATATGATATCAATAATAAAAAGGAGAGGAATGCCCTGTACAGACATACCTTAGTGTGTGAGGGGTTTAACACATTTGTTTTTAGTATTTTTAGATACCATTGCTATAGCCCAAAAAAAGGTTAACTGGAAGAATGTTTTGATGAAGAAAGAGATGCAGTGGCAGTTGAAACTGGCTGCTAACTCCCCCCACCCCACACAGGTCTGAATGAAGTAATCTCTGTATCTCCTGCATTACAAGAGAAAGCTGAGAATTAGAGATTTAATTTTTAAAAAAGTGTTGCGCATGTATATTTGTTATATACAATTTATTTTGTGAATTTCTGCGTGTGTATGACGTTGCATTTTACATTTTTATAGGTTCATAGTTGTGCACTAGGCTAATGGCCCTGGAGCCTTTACAGTCCTAGCCCATATGTCGAGAAGAGCCACTGGCGTGATCCCCGGGGTGAATTTTCTATTTCCCATCCACTCAAGATTTCTCTTGAAGAGGGTCAGTGAGGTGCTCTGTTTGACATGTATGGGAAGTCTATTCCATAGCATGGGCAGTCTCTGGGTTATGAACCCCCCCCCCCCACTTGTTCTGTTGATTGTGGTAGTGAGGTTGAGGTCTCTGGAGGGTGTGGTGCGGAGGGATTGGGATTTCTTTAGGTGTAGCATTTCTGACAGAGCTGGGTCAGACATGGCTTTGTAAGTCAAGCAGAGATCGCCTCTAAGTAGGCAATATGAGACAGAATAGTTGGGAGTTTTTTGAGTCTGTCCATATAGGACAAGTGTTTAAGGCCTAGGATCCTCTTTGTGAGGTACTTTTGCGGCCTCTCCAGGTGTTGCAGGTGTCTAGTGAGTTACATGCCAAATGGGGCATTGTACTCTATGATTGGCCTAATGAGGGAAGAGTAGAGGGAGACAATGACCTCTTTCTTCCTGGAGGCAAAACCCTTAGTAATGAGATATGCCACATAGAAGGACTTTTCCAACACAGTGGCAGTGTGGTGGTCAAAAGAGAGGTTGCTGTCAACCTGTGTTCCCAGATCTCTTGTAATGCCTACTGTGTTCAGTAGACTACCATCGATATTCTAATTCATGGGAACTGTGTTTTCCCCCAAAGGGGATGACAACACATTTTTTTGACATTGAGCTTAAGGCCATGGTTCTGACACCAGTCATTGGTCTCAGTGAGGCCTTTTCTGTAGGATGTCAACATCACTTGGGGAGTTAATAATAGCTCCCAACTTGCAAGCGTGTGTGAACTTTGTCAGCCAGAGTCCCTTCGTGTTGGCCTGGACTTCAGAGAAGTAGATACCAAACAGGAGAGGACCCAGGACTGAGCCCTGTGGGACTCCACTCATGACTCGTCGGCGATCTGACTTGGAGTCAGCCACTTTCACACTGTGGGTTCTGTGAACCAGTTTACAACCCACCTAGTGATATAAGGGTTGATACCTAGCTTAGTGAGTTTTTGTATGATTCCTGAGTGGGGAATGGTATCAAAGGCCTTGGCCAGATCAAGGTAGGGTGTATGAACCACCTTGCCTTCATCCATAGCTCTGGTGACTGACTCTAAGAAGTTGACCAGGTTGAGCAGGCATGAATCTACCCTTCACAAAACCAAACTGTGTAGGATCCAGAGTTTGGAGATTCCCTATATCCTTGTTTATTAGGTCCATGATGATGCATTCCATAACTTTACATGTCAGACTCGTCAGGCTAATGGGGCAATAGTTCCCAGGGTCTGTAGTCGCTCCACCTTTGTGGAGAGGGATGACTGTAGCAGTGCGCCATTTGGTAGGGACAAAGCCTGAGATGAGGCTGTGATTGAAAAGGGCACACGGGTGAGGTGCCAGTTCACTTTTTAGTTCATGTCAGGTCCCATACAAGCTGTATTCTTGGCCTTGGACAGTGCCGTTTTAACGTGTGCAGCAGTAATACTGGGCGCCTGGCAATCTACTGGTATTGTGATTGGTCCTTTGGTGGGGGAGAGAGGGTTAAACCTGGCACTGAATCTGTCAGCCAGTATATTGGCAATATCTGTTGGCTCGGTATAGGAGGTGCCATTGTGCAGTAGCTCAGAGCAAATCTGGGTATTGCCATGGAGATTCTTTACATAACTATAGAAGGCCTTGTGATTGTCTTTACTATCTGCTGCAATTCTGTTTTTGTAGCTAGCTTTAGAGGATTTGATGAGTGATCTCAACTTTTTGTTGAAGCTGATAGGGGAGTTTTTCCAGTCCTGGGACTTCCCCTTATTCCGCATCAATTTCCTCCTTTTGTTGTAGAGTTTGTTTATGGCAGGGGACCCCCAGATTGGCTTCCTTTTTTTGGAGGAGAGCGTCTTGGTTCTATTGGGTATGGCAAGATCCATGCATTTGTGTACGTGTTCGTACCGTGCATTGGTGTATGATTCAGCGGTCATGGAACTATTCTCCAATTGCATGGGTGCTGTGAAGTTAGCCCTCTCTGTTTTTAGGAGCCCAAAGTTAGCTTTGGAGAAGTTTTTCATGGTGGTTACCATTGTGGGGGTGGGGGGTAGGAGGGATGTGGATTTCCAAGGTGATTAGTTTGTGGTCATGTCTAACCAGGGAGGAGGTGACTACTGTGGTAGAGCAATGGTCGCCCGTGTTAGTAATGACCAGGTCAAGGATGTTGCTACCTCTAGTGGGGGTAAGAATGAGCTGGTCCAGGGCAGTGGAATTAATGAATTCCAGGAAACGTTGGGCAAGTGTATTGGCACATGAGTAGTTTCTCAGTTAATGGAGGGGTAGGTGAAGTCACCCAGTATGAGAGTGTTAGGTTGGACCCTAATATTCTCCAGGGTGCTTAGGAATGTGGAGTGTGAGTCTTGGGACATGGTTGGGGACCTATAGCAGGCTACGACCTGAATCTCTGTCTTACCCAGTGTTAGCTGCACCTGAAGTATCTCCAATGCATTATGTTGGGCTACCAGTCTGGAGGTGTGCGCATCCTTTATGAATATGGAAACACCACCACCTTTGGAGCTTTGGTCCAAGTTCTGGGGCCAAAAGGTGTGGAATGAGTTATAACCTAGTAGTGCAGGGGTGCTTTGTACTGCCTTGAACTAGGTCTCTGTTAAGCACAAATGTCGATGTCCTCCATTTTAAGGAGTGCTTCGAGCTAGTGGATTTTGAGATTTAGACTTCTAGCATTGAGCAGCATGACCCTCAGATTACATTTGTTTGTAGCTGTTACGGTGGTAATTTGGTCTTTGGAACATCGCCTTAAAAAGGCAGTATAGGGGTGGCAAGAGCCTTGGCCAGTATCCAGTATCCAGAATCGACAGATGCAGACCATCTCTGGCAAAGCATCGAGGTCTGTGAGTCATGTCATCCCAGGCAGACAGATACTGGATCCCCTTAGAAAGACACCAGAAACTTAGTCAATTGTTGAAATCAATCATTTTCTGCTTATACTGTGGTATCATTCTGGGTGATGGTAGGCAGCTGCTCTGGGCTAGGGTCATACCCAATTGGGCTACATACTCCAAGAGCTCATGCAGGTCTCTTTTCATGTAGTCCAGAGGTATGTTTCCTGGAATTCATTAATTCGGACCAGCTCATTCTTACCCCCACTAGAGGTAGCAACATTTTTGACCTGGTCATTTCTAACATGGGCAACTGTTGTTCTACACCAATTATCAACTCCTCCCTGGTTAGATCCGACCACAAACTAATCCCCTTGCAAATCCACAAAAGATGTCATTGTTCCCCTCTACTAATCACTCATTAGACCCATTATAGAGTACAATGCCCCTTTTGATATGTACCTCATAAGACATCTACAACAACTAGAAAGGCCACAGAAATACCTCACAAAGAGGATTACCGGTCTCAAACAGATGCCCTATGCAGACCGTCTCAAAAAACTTCAGCTTTACTCTGTCACATATCGCCTACTCAGAGGCAATCTCTGCCTAACATACAAAGCTATGTCAAACTCAGAGCTATTGGACATGCTTCACTTAAAGAAATCCCAATCCCTCCGAGCTACACACTCTAGGGACCTAAACCTTGTCACCACAATAAACAGAACATGCTGGAGGGATAAATTCCTGTCCCAGAGACTTCCCATACTCTGGAACAAACTACATGTCTATATCAAACAAAGCTCCTCATTAGCACTCTTCAAGAAAAATCTTGATATTGGATGGGAGATAGGAAATTCACCCCGGGGATCACTTCTGTGGCTCTGCTTGACAGGGGCACAAGAAAATTATTTTCTTGGGTGGCAAAAGCCAGGGTACCATTTAGGTAGGCTTATATAGGCCCTAGGGCCAATAGCCTAGTACCTACCTATGAACGTCTCAGGTCATTCACACCTACATGTACAATGACAGACTCATATTTGTACCAGTTTTTGAGGGACCTGAGTGCGTGGTTTGTGTGGCAGATCCTTGGCACCTGACAGGCAGCTGACTGTTACTTTCTCCTGATTCAACCTAGTGAGTGGGACATCAGTGTGCTTCACTATAGAGTCACCTGTGACTAGTGTGTTGGGCATGCTGTTTGCCTTAGGGGCTTTGGTTGAGTGGCACACTGTTTAGGAGAGTTATGTCTCATGATTAGTGTTGTGTTGTGGTGGTCGAATGTGTTTCTACCTTGGAGGTCTCTGCTGTTTGGGTAGATTTTTATTGAGAGCCTCCACAAAGGTGGCTGTGTGATTTGTGTTTTTATGTGAAGGCAGTGGTGGTGTGCGTTCTGGAGGGTTGTGTGTTCCGTGTGGTGTAGTGCAAGTGTTGACCTTCTCTTCTTGGCCAGCTATTCTGGTCTTGGCTGGAGAGTGTGTGGCTTCCACTTTGGATATACAAGTGCATCTCTCGCAAGTCTGAGTGTTGGGAGTTAAGAGGAGAGGGTTGTCAGTATACATGAGGCAGTCACTACATTGCCTCAGGATGCCCAAGTTCACCAGTGTTCACTTCTTAATGGGAATTTTTATGTCATTAAGTATTAAGTGAAAAGTGGGCAGGTGATTTGTATTGCTAACCGATCGTGTCATTTGGTAAGATATTTAAACAATTTAAACAGGGTTATTAAGAGTAACTATGTATTCTGATGATGTCGTTTTTGTGGAGACAGATGCGCTTAATACATGTGTTCTTCATTAAAATTATTTTCATCCAGTATCCTGTTCCAGTACGTTTTATTGGATTGTTTTTTGTTCATGCTGGGGATGATTTTCTTGTGGTTATAATTCTTTCAGTTTGTTAAAAATGCCTTGAGTACGGTATTGTGTCAAACACATTACTCAGATCAAGATAGACAGTATACACTGTTCTACCCTCATCCATTGCCGTGATGACTTTTTTAAAGAAGTCTACCAGGTTCGATAGGCATGACAATCCTTTTGAGTAAGTTAAACTGGGATGGATCCAGTGTTTGGAAGTCTCCAGTGTCTCTTTTGATCATCTCCATGATAATTCTTTCCATGGCTTTGCAAGTAGGACTGGACAGACTAATGCATCTGTATTTGTTGATGGTCCACCCTTACGAAGCATCTCGTCAGCTAGTATCCAGTTTTGTTTGTCTGTTATAGTGACTGATTTGGCTGTAAGTTCTGGACTATGTTTGGCTCTGTTGTCAATTAAGGGTGTAATCTTGCCTAACACCTGGGCTGTTGTCAATGAACAGAATTCAGTTTTGTGAGGGTGGTATCACTGAATCTTTTAACATCTTTTTGTAATGCCAAGAACTTTGTTTGGGTTTTGAGTAAACCATAGCTCAAGTTGGTCTTATTTAATATTTAACCTACAGGCATTCTTGTACTCAGTGGAATGATGATAATGGGTCCTGAGTTTGGCTAACTTCATCTGATTGGATTGCTATTAAAGTGACTTAAGTTACAAAATCTCATTGTTTTATTAGGGGCTTTGGTTGATAGTAGCTTTTTGGTTATTATATAGTATGGTCTGGATATGGGGATAGCTATGACTTTGTGGTGAATCCCTCATGCTGGTAGTTTAAGTAGAAAATATGATTTAGTGGGTCAAGGGATGTGGACTGGAGAGATATGAACAATGTATTTGTATTTTTCATTGTGTAGTGACATGTAGAAAAACAGAATGAGTATTCAGTATTTGAGGTGTTGTCTTCAGTAATGCAATAAGCGTGGTGTTAAAGTGGGCAGTATGTAATGTATAGCACTAATTGTTAAGCTGTAGAGAGCAGATGTTCTTCGTGTTTCACTGTTGCAGTCATTACATTTGGGTAATCCTGCTGGCAGGTTGCCCTCAGTCTGCCTGAATTCCAAAGTCTTGGGTCCTGCGTCGGCTGCTGTCGCCCCTTCCCTGACGTCAGGTCGTCAGGGGTATAAAAGAAGTAGCGGACGCCATTTTATTCAGTCTTTCTTGCCGCGCGTTGCCCTAAGCAGAAGTAGTTCGCAAGTGCCGGTCGGCCGTCTCCTGAGATTTTCGTGTTCGAGTTTCAGATCCGAAGTCTTCATTAAAGCTAAGTACCCCATTGGGGAACCTTTTTTCTTGCTCCAGACCGATGTCAGAAAAAGTTAATAATTGTATTTCTTGTGGAAAGCAAATACCTCATAAGGACTCTCATTCTTACTGTATTCCCTTCCTAGGCTCTGACCATAACGTTTCAGGTTGTCAGTTTTGTGCTAGATTTAACCAATGCACTATTAAACGTCGGTATGATTTTGCATTAAACTACTTTGGATGCAGGTTTAATTATCCAGAAATGTCGTCGGATAGCCATCCGACTGGAGTTCACAAAAAAACGCAAAGAAAAAGATAAACAACCGAGGCCCAAAACTGATGACGAAGCTTCTCCTAAGCCAGTCGCTGGTTCGCCGGTTATCAGTGAGGCACTTTTGCAGCCCCTGACGCCCACTACTTTAGAGTCGCAGGCTGCTACCGACTCCCATGTGGAATCGGCTATGCCGCTGGAAACTCAAGGTATTGGAGCCTCGGACAGTATTCCTTCAGATGGGCCCAGAGACGCTGAGCAGGCACCGGCTTCTGATGGTGTATTCAGACCTAAACATCTATACATTAATCCGACTTCAGCTTCAAAGGCAAAGACTAAAGCACCTTCAAAGACAAAGAAACAAACTCAAGAGCCACGTGGACAGGCCTCCATGCCCAAAAAACAGATGCTCAAAATGGCCGAAGACTTGATTACCTTGATCAGGGGTTCCCATCCCCCTCCTGATAAGAGGCCTAGGCAAGAGACAGACTATGAATCTTCAGATCAGGTTTCTATTTCTTCTGATTCCTCTTCTGACCAGGAATATTCTCTTCCCCCATTCTCTTCCCCCCATGAGGATTCTGATGCTGAAGAATCTATTCCTTCAGCTTCTCCTCCAGAGGACTATTCTTTTGGGGGAACCTTACATACCATGAGGGAGCATTTCCACTGGGAGAGCCAAGATTTTTCAGAATCTAAGAAAAGGCTCAGGGACTTCCTTTTACTACCTCAACACAGGCCTCTAGCCATTCCACCTGTGTTAGACATTGTAGATGATGTATTTTCAGAGTCTAGTCTGACCCCTGACTCCTTACCTCCAGCTCCTGTCAAGCCTGACAGATATTACAGGGTTCCTGACTCTCACAAATTTCTTTTCAAAAATCCTGCTGCAGACCAAGAAACTATTTCACAGGGTCCAAAAGGGGTTAAGGCTTCAGCTGCAAAAAACCCTACCCCCTCTGACAGAGATTCAAGGGCACTGGATAGATGGGGAAAAAAGTTTACACATCTGCTACCTTGGCTATAAGGGCCTTAAACTGTCAGTTTCATATGCTTAAATATCAGCAACATGCCATGGCATTGCTTAAACAGAAAATGTTGTTATACTCTGAATGTGCAGAAAACAAGGAAATGTAGGATTTACTGCATGCAGCTGAACAAGATGGAAAACATACTTTGAAATGTGGTTTTGATTCTTTGGAGGCCTCTTGCAGGGCCGCAGTTACGGGTTCTGTAATTAGGAGACATGCTTGGCTAAAGGAACAAAATCTGCCTGTTCATGTCAACGTTAAATTATTAGATGCACCTTTACAGCTTGATACTTTGTTTGGTGTTAAGGCAGAAGAAGTGTTAAAGAAAATGGAGGACAAAGCTAAATCTATGCAAACTGTCAGAGATTTTTTACAAGTATAGCCACCTAGGTTTAGTAGACACTGGCCTACAAAGAATTGGTCCTTTCCTGTGTCAGACAGACCTCAAAGGGACAGATCCAGACGCCCTAGCGGCAGATCCCAGGCGCAAGGTTCATACAGGTCAAAGCAATGGGGTGCTTCTACCTCCAAAAGTGGAGAAGACAAATCACAACCTTACAGGAAACAGTCCCAATGACTTCCCCCTGCTTGCACCAAGCACTTATTTCCTGGCAGCACCCTTAGGAGGAAAATTAGCACTTTTTTCTCATAATTGGCAGAATATAACCCTGGACAAGTGGGTTCTAAATATCGTGTCACAAGGCTACAAGTTCCATTTCCATACCCTGCCAATGGCAAGCGGCTGGCCAGATCTGCCAAAAAATCAGTGGGCAGAGGCACAAAAACAAGTCTCCTCACTCATGGACATGAGGGCCATTCAACAAGTGCCAGAGCAAGAGCGGGGACAAGGATTTTACTCAAGACTGTTCTTGGTACCCAGAAAGGACAAGTCCTGGAGGCCAGTACTGGACCTATCTATTCTGAACACATTCCTGGATATACCAAAATTCAAAATGTTGACTTTGCAGCAGCTTCTGCCCATATTGGGCAAGAATGCTTGGCTTGTAACTTTAGACCTAAAAGAGGCATACCTGCATGTCCCAGTCAGACAAATATGCAGAAGATACCTCAGATTCAAGGTTGGTTCAATGCATTACCAATTCTCTGCACTGCCCTTTGGCTTATCTACTGCGCCCAGGGTCTTTACAAAGTGCCCGGCACCAGTAATTCCATTCTGCAGACAAAGAGGAATACAAATATATCCTTGGACATCTGTCTAATTCAAGCAGAGAACAAGGACATCCTTCTACAGCATCTGACTTTTGTGAAAAAACGTCTAACATGCCTAGGGTACACAGTCAACGAAAATAAATGAAAGCTAGTACCCTCTCAAGAGATAATATTCCTGGGTGCAAGCTTAAATACAACTGCCCAGATGGCTTATCTCAAGCCAGATAAACAAAGGCAACTGACTACTTATTTCAAAATGTTAGCAACAAAGGCCCAGTTATCTGCAAGAAAAATTCTGCAGGCTTTGGGCTTCATGGCATCCTGCATCCTACTAATTCCATATGCAAGACTGCATATGAGGAAACTTCAATGGTACCTAAAAAGTGTTTGGACTCAACATTGCCACAGCCTGGAAACTATAATTACTCTCATTCCCTGCCTGCAACAGGAGTTTTGATGGTGGCAAAGGCTTGTCACCAAAACAAGGGACCACCATTCACATTACCCCAGCCAGGCTGACACTAACAACGGATGCATTAGATTATGCCTGGGGGGCCCACATGGCAGGAAGATGCATTCAGGGCACATGGACCTCAAACCAAATGCATCTACATATCAATCAAAAAGAGATGCTAGCTGTTCAAAATGCCCTGACAGCCTTCAAGGACCTACTTCATCCAGGACAACTATTGATAAAGACGGACAACACCACAGTCATGTGGTATATAAACAAGCAGGAGGGCACGCATTCTTACCCCCTTTGCAGACTAGCCATGACTTTGTGGGACACAGCATTGACTTACCAAGTACATCTGCAGGCACTATTCCTGCCAGGAAGGAAAAATACTCTGGCAGACGAACTAAGCAGAAACCTCATGGATCTCCACAAGTGGCAGCTGGATCCACAAGTCTTCAGCATGATAACAAGGAAATGGGGATGCCCGGACATAGATCTATTTGTCTCCCCTCACAACTACCAACTAAAAAGATTCTGCACAAGGATTTATCACAGACAAGCATGGAAAGTGAACACCCTATCCTTCAGCTGGAAAAACCGATCAGTATATGCCTTTCCCCCTCCGCCTCTCCTCCCCAATGTACTCCTAAACATCAGACAGGAGAAGCCAAAGATGATACTGATTGCACCAGACTGGCCCCGCCAGCACTGGCACCCAATATTAAGGAGCTTGTCTCAATGCCTAGCTTGGACCTTACCTCAAGTACCTCATCTACTGTCCCAGCAGAACAATCAGATCCTGCACAGCCAGCTCAGGACTTCAAAACCTGGCAGCATGGCAGATAATGTAGTCATACAAAACACACCTCTCAGCAAGGCTGTGATGGATGTCATTTTGGAAGCCAGAAGGCCTAGTACTAGAAAATCTTATGCTGGAAAATGGAAGAGATTCTGTGCTTGGAACCAGGCACAAGGAACAGATACGGCTGTGCCAAATATTCTTCAGATTTTACAATACTTTAACTGAGATGCTGGACAAAGGCCTATCTTTCTCATCTATTAAAATTCATGCCTCTGCCATTTCAGCTCATTACAATGCAGAGCCACCAATCTTTTCTCATCCCTTATTAAAACAGTACCTCAGAGGAGCCAAAAATGTAAGGCCTCCAAGGAGATCACCAATGCCTGCATGGGACCTCAACTATGTTTTGGAAAAACTCACCCTGCCTCCTTTTGAGACAGCTGCTACTGCTGCTATAAAGTTTTTATCTTGGATAACAGCTCTGCTCCTAGCAATAACTTCCGCAAGACGAGTTTCAGAGCTACAGGCACTCATGGCTGTGGAAACTTTTATAATTTTTTATCTGGACAGGGTCTTCCTGAGGACAAACCCAACATTTATGCCTAAAGAGATGTCCAGTGTGGCTCTTAACCAAACCATTCATCTGCCAACTTTTTATCCAAATCCACAGAACAAGGGGGAAAGAATTCTGCATTCTTTGGATGTACACAGGCAGCTTGGATTCTACTTGGACAGAACCAACGTTTTCAGAAAGACAGAGCAATTACTAGTGGCATATGCTGCAGGATCACAAGGAAAGGGTATCTCAAAGCAGACTATTTCAAAGTGGACAGGCCACTGTATTCGTTTCTGCTACTTATACTATGGCAAGCCAGTGCCTAAGGGCATTAGGCCACATTACACCAGAGCTGCAGCCACTTCAGCAGCCTTTCTCAGGGGAGTACCAATCAAGGACATCTTAGAGGCAGCTACTTGGAGTTCAGTGCACACCTTTACAAAGCACTACCATCTGCCACTCTACTCTAAATCCAGGGCAGGCTTTGCCACTGCAGTTCTGCAGGGTCTCATAGCCGCTCCTAATGTTGTTTAGCTCCAGCCTCCCAACCATAGCTTTGGGAATCTACCCAAATGTAATGACTGCAACAGTAAAACACAAAGAACATAGTACAGTTGTGTACACTTACCATAAATGTAGATGTTCGAGTGTATTCACTGTTGCAGTCCAGGTTACCCACCCGCCGTCCCCCTTTTCTTCTGATGGAACCTGCAACCTATGTGGTGTATTTGCTTGAGGATGAAGGTAAAGTTTATATTGGTGCATGTAATTTTATATATAGATATACATTTTGGCTACCCTTTTAGGGGTCACCTGACATCTGGGGCAAGAAAAACTAAAGAAAATGGCGTTGGCTGCTTCTTTTATACCCCTGACGACCTGACATCAACTTTGGAATTCAGGCAGGAACTGAGGGCAACCTGCAAGCAGGATTACCCATATGTAATGACTGCAACAGTGAATACACTCGAACATCTACATTTATGGTAAGTGTACACAACTGTACTTTTGCAACAGTATATGTAACAGCAATTTTTAAGTCAAGCATTTGAATTGTATAACTTAGTGATGGAGAGGGAAGGAGACTTGACTATGACCCTGGTAATAAGGGTTTGGTTAGCGACCTGAGCATCATTGTTGAAGCACCTTTTGATTTAATTACAGCATTCAGTCTTCCTGGGTAGGAGTCTGTCAGCATGACACATCATGACTTGGCAGTATTTGTCCACTTTTCCTTGCAAAAGCACTCCTAATCTGTCAGATTGTGAGGGCATCTCTTGTGCACAGCCCTCTTCAGGTCACCCCACATATTTTCTATTGGATTTAGGTCTGGGCTCTGGCTGGGCCATTCCAAAACTTTAATTTTCTTCTGGTGAAGTAATTTTTTTGTTGATTTGGATGTATGCTTAGGGTCATTGTCGTGTTGAGAGGTGAAATTCCTCTTCATCTTGAGCTTTCTAGCAGACAGCTGAAAGATTTGGGCCAAAAGTGACTGGTATTTGGAACTGTTCATAATTCCCTTCACCTTGACTAAAGCCCTAGTTCCAGCTGAAGAAAAGCAACCCCAAAGCATGATACTGCCACCACCTTGCTTCACCTTGGGGATCATGTTCTTTTGGTGATGCGAAGTGTTGTTTTTGCGCCAGACGTACCTTTTGGAAATTTGGCTAAAAAGTTCAACCTTGGTCTCATCAGACTACAACACATTTTCCCACATGCATTTGGGAGACTTGATGTATTGTTTTGCAAATTTTAGCCAAGCCTGGATGTTTTTCTGTGTAAGAAAAGGCTTCCGTCTTGCAACCCTACCCCATAGTCCAGACATATGGAGAATACGGGAGATTGTTGTCACGTGTAGTACACAACCAGTACTTGCCAGAAATTCCTGAAGCTCCTTCAGTGTTGCTGTATGTCTCTTGACAGCTTCCCTGACCAGCTTTCATCTTGTCTTTTCATCAATTTTGGAGGGCCGTCCAATTCTATGCAACGTCACTGTTGTCCCATATTTTCTCCACTTTTTGATGACAGTCGTCACTGTGTTCCATGGTATTTTTTTGTACCCTTCTCCTGACTGATACCTTTCAACAATGAGATCCCTTTGATGCTTTGTAAGCTGTATGCGAACCATAGCTTTTGCTGTAGCAGGCAACTCAGTAAATGTCAGGAAAATCCTACAAGGACAGCGGAACTTTATTTGGGGTTAATCAGAGTCTCTTTAATTGATGGCAGGTGTGTACCCAAGAAGACTGAATGCTGTAATTAAATGAAAAGGTGCTTCAACAAAGTATTAAAGGGTGTGCACACACAAGAAAGTATTAGTTTAAGGGTGTGCACACTTATGCATCCAGCATATTGTACGTTTTTCATTTTTTTTATATTATTCCCCTAACAGAGTTTGTTTTTCTATTGAATTGTACAGGTTATAGGTCATATTAAAGGTGGGAAAAGTTTTGAAATGATTTATTGTGGTCTCATTTTTTTATATCACAAAAACCTGGCATTTTAACAGGGATGTGTATACTTTTTATATCCAGTGTGTGTGTGTGTGCGTGTGTGTGTGTGTGTGTGTGTGTGTGTGTGTGTAAATATATATATATATATATATATATATATATATATATATATATATATATATGTGTGTGTGTAGGTGTCTGTGTGTATTTTTGTAATGTTTTGCTTGACATGGAGGTCAAATTTTAGGTCATTGTCTATTATCACTCTAAGGAGCTCATTGTGAGAAATGTATTATTATTTGGGTGTAGCTCAAAGAATGAATTGTGAAGTTGACATTGTCTTTTGTGTGTGATTTCTGGGTAGAATAGTATTTTCAGGGGGGGGGGCGGTGTTGGACATAATTGAGCATTTTGAAGCAAGGTTTCCATAGCATTGAAAGCACCCTGGGTGGTTTGGATCAGTTGGACTAAGTTGCTGGCTGTACATGTGAGAGTTACGTTGTTAGCCTACTGGATGAGGCTGCCTTGGTTGGTAGTGGAGAGGAGATTGTTTATAAACATATGGAAGAGGAGGGGTCCTAGGATAGAACCTTGTGGTATTGCCTGTATTGACAGGGAGTTAGGGAGATCGTGTTTTGCCATTTGACACTTTGGGACCTGCCTGAAAAGTTGCTGTTTAAACCATTGTAAAGTAGTAGGAGAATAGACCAAGAGAGCATACATGTGATGTCATATTTTGTTATGAGAGACTGTCGCCAGCTTTGAAAAGATCCAAGACTACAGAAGAAACTAGTAGTCCAGCATCTCTGTGAGTGTGTTTACAGTAAATACATATATCACATGGACCTCCGTTACAGGAGGTTTAAGGTATTAACACAGTGAAAACTCTAGCTTGGCTGGGTTTTTCTTGCAATTTTTACTGATTGGTTTGTTAAAGTCAAAAGTAACTTTATTGTTACTTAGATATACACAAGTGTAAAATGAGATTC